>NC_056630.2:36257173-36377173 GCF_002870075.4 Lactuca sativa | reverse complement strand
AGATTGAAGATTGAAGAAAGAATGATGTTGCTGGACAGCTTGACCCCTCGTCAGTGTTTTGGCCATATCTTATGAACCGTAACTCAGATTGACGAGATTCAAAATGTTATGAAAACTAGACACAATTTCGGACGACTTTCGTGTTTTGAGAAAATGTTGATTCCAAAAGAAACTCGGCGAGTTTTTAGCACAAACTCGACGAGTTTGTTAGAATGTTTCAGATTCGAAGATGCCTTGTCATACACGCTGTATACGCGGATTATCGAAAAAAACTCGACGAGTTTGTGGTGAAAACTCGTCGAGTTGGCCCTGTTTTCAGAATTTATATATAGAAACACTTCTCATTCGAACCCTAACTTTTTGCTAGAGGCTAGCTGCGACTTTTGAAGACCAGAAGGGTTCTTGGAGCTGCTATTTTTCAAGATTGCAACATAAGAGACAATTTAGAAGAGAATCAAAGGAAAATAGTCATTCTTCTTTTCTTAATCTTTGTTTTGAACCATGTTTGAATCATTAGATTTTGATTTTAGATTATTACTTGTTGTAGATATGAGCTAAAAGCTTTTTACTTCTGTTTGGATGAGATAATCTTATAAACATGGTTTGATTGAGTGGTTGGATTAATATTAATTTGGTTATTCATCTTGTTAAGCTTGTTAAAGATCCTCATGTATTGATGATAATTGTTTTCTGTTATTAAGTAAGTTATTGAGTTGCATGAACATCTTATTGATTACTTAATTCATATAGTTTTGTGAATACAAGATTGTATGCCTAGGAATAGTGAACATGAAGCTAGGGTTAACTAGAAAATATGTAAATCAATGTGTGAGCATGTGTGATGAACAACCACATATGAGTTGATTGAATTGAACAAATTTGATTAGCTATTATTACAAGTCTTACTTGATATGAACTGCACACTAGGAAACTTGTTAGTTTAATCAACTGGCCACTGTTTGAATTAACTTATCTACTAAAGGATTGGTAATAGTGAACATGAACCCAATCACATTAGGAATCGGTAACCATTGCCATATTGATCCATTGCACTTGCCACGAAATCAACCATAAGAATAAGTGAATCGAATCTGAACAGAAGTCTCTTTTATCATTGAATCTAGTTGTCTTTTCTTGTTCTTCTTAGTTGTTAATTGTCTTTGTTTAAGTGTTAATTGATTGTTTAAGTTTCTAGTCTTGCAAAACTAGAGAAACCCCCTACTTTTATTAATTGTTTTAATTAGATAATATTAACATTTATTTTAATTGTTTACCGTTCCCTGTGTTCGATACCCTACTTACCTGAACTAAACTGCTAATCGATAGGTACACTTCCTTTCGTGTGTCTGTCTTTGTGTTTAAGTTAGTAGGATTAAAACTAGTTCGTTTCACACACATCAAATATGTATAAAAATTGGTAAGCAAGGGGGTGCAACCAAAATGTTATAGTTTTGGGTCTAATATGTATAAATTAAAATATAGGTGCCACTTCTAACCAAAAAAATCAGGGGGGGGGGGTGTCACAGCCCTCCCTCGCCCTAATAAAGCTCTGTCCATACGTATAGGGTCAGAGGTGATCATTAGATGTTGAAGGACGTTTAATATAGATCTTTCAGTTTTAAAGTTTTGTCCGTGCAGTTTTCGGTTTTTCCCTAGAAGTGATCATCGTATAGGTTCAGAGGTGATCATTGGATGTGGTAGTATTGTATAAACAGGAAAATTGTGTTTAAGATGGATTATGGTTTAGTAGTCATGTCTAGTTACAAACTAAGACTTGAAAGGAATGCTTTGTTCAATTAAGTAGAATTTTGGATAGTTTTATGCCATGAGTGTGTGTTAGATTAGAGGGGAGAGTAAAGCTCTGTTCTATGACATTGTTGTGTGTCAGGGTAAAGGTTATGTACCAAAGTACTATACTGGTATTCCTCTTTTTTTTGGACAACCATAAATGGTGGGTCTATATCAGGCAACCAGTTAGGTATGTATGGTCGTCTACTAGAGTAAGATGACAACACGTGATTGATCTAGAAAGTCTCGTGAATTACATTGTTAATGTGAATTTAAAACCTACAGACATATTTTATAACATAACGGGTGTCCATTCCCATAGTTGTTTATACTTTATCCTCCCTTATGGTTTTCTTTTATTGACTTCCATTACCAAGGAATCCCCGAAGCAGAAAAGTCTACCCGTTGCTAACAGCGTCCATCAGGTTAGATCTTAAGGATCAATATGTGAGAATCGATAGGACGAGGTAGATTGTCTTATGGATACCTATGTTAAATGATATATTGTTGGTAACAGTTGGTTTTGTAGGTTTATTAATTATGGATTATTGGTATCATAATAAGATTATGGGATTGAAAACCTTATGTGTCTCACCAGGTTTTCCTAAACCTGACTCACTCAAACTATATGCATCATAGGTAGCAATGTTAATACTATTGGAACTGAATAGGATGCCAAGTAACTAATGAGACAAGTCTACAATAGTGTTCAGAACCGTTAGGTCTTTATGCTGTAACTTATGCATTGTATTGATTATGACATCCTTAGGGTTTTTATATTTAGAAATAACATCTTTACTCACAATATTTTAATAAAACAAGACAGTTTCTGCAAAATGTTTTATTATACTGAGATTTTCCGCAAACAAATATAATATGGTTTTGAAAGCATAAAGAAAAGTTTTTATTCAGTTCTGAAAAATAGGGGATGTCACGTTAAAGATATACCACAATTTGTGAACACAATGGACATCATCGAAGAAGCATGTAGGAAAAGAGCAAAAATAAAAGAACGAATCCAAATGACTAATAATAGGTTCAGCATAATTGAGACCTACATGGAATTGTTTGAAAATCATGTAGACAATGCTAGTTTGAACCAAATGCAATCTCGATTATCCTTGAAATCTACTCTAATTTTAAATATTGTAATGTCAGTTCAAACTTAATTATGTAAAATAAGTGGTAGTGTTACCTAAAATGGTAATACTTTTCATTAACATTAGTTAAATAGTCGTTACAAAAGCTATTTAATACTTATATTGGTTTCCATAAATTAAGAAATTATAGGGGATACATATTTTGTCGCAGTCGATAAAATCTCATCAAATTCTATATGCAGATTATTTGTCATTGTCCATATTGGTTATGAACGACACTTCCCTACCCTCTCCGAGAGCTTGCTTCAACTTCATCAGGAACCATGTACAAGACTCGACATTATTTGTCATGTCGATACCAAATGCTATATGCAGATTCTGGTTGTTTCCGTCCATAGAAACCGCTATGAATATTGTCTTTAGGTAGTCCCCTTTTAGATGGACACTACCTATCAGGGCCGGCCCAAGCCCAGTGCAGTAAACTAATAGGAGGCATCAGATTGTAAGAAGTTGTTATGGGTATTATGTCATTAAGGCCAAACCTCTTATCCATAAAAAAGTTCATTCCATGAGTCCAACTAAAAGGGAGGGCATCGAATCCGACACCTGAAGGCGCAAATCACAATTTGGCACGTTTCTCCCAAAGTTAGCACACCACTGTAGAAGTCGATGCGTTGAAGAAAATGGGGTATAGGGGAAGACAAGGAGACGGGGGTCTAACAATAACATTAATTCAAATGACTTGCTGCTGATCTGAAATCTTAATAAAAAAAAATGTTTCGTATATTCTCAAAGTCGATATATCTTTAGATCTCGGTCTCTCTGGCTCATTTTCTTCTTCAAAACCGGTGCCAGATGGTTTTCATTTGTTCTTAGTCACGAGTGTAACTGCCTTCATGCTTCTTTCATTGTCACTCATCGGTTTTATTTACTTCTCACTTTTCAATAGTGCAGATTCTTCAAAATAGCCAACAAATGAACCGCAAAGTTTTTTGACTTTTCGGTTAAAATTAGAAGAAAACCTGTAAATGATAATAAATCTAGCTTTTCAATTATATATATAGTAATAGGGTTGGAGACGGTCCGATAGTGGTTTGTTGCGACTGAGTGATGGTGGTGGTGTTGTCTAAAATATGTTATCTTCCAAATATTTAAAATTAATTAGGAAATGTGAGATGGGTGAGATTTATTGGTAATTTTATTTAAAACAATAAAGAGAGAAATATATATATATATATATATATATATATATATATATATATATATATATATATATATATATAAACAATTAAAAAATATTATATTTTATAAATAAAAATAATAAATTTAAATTAATAATCCAATAAAAAAATTAACTAAATGAAATTAATAATCCAATAAAATAACACTTACTAATAGATAAATATTACTACATATATGTTAAAAATAATATTTATTAATATATAATAATCCAATAAAAAAGAATTTATGCAATAAAGAAGAAATTCAAAAAAAATTAATTAAAAAAACTAATAATAAAAAAAAAAGTAATTTATTAATATATAAATATAATATATTAAAAATAATATTTATTAATATATAATAATACAATAAAAAAACGTTTAAAAAAAAGTAATTAAAAGAGTTAATATACAATAATTCAATAAAATGAAAAAAAAATGTATAATTGGTTCTTGTAGTTTGGTAAAAAGATAAAACTACAGAAATGGTCCTAGGGGTAAATCCGTCATTTACCAAAAGTTAGCGATGATGTTAAACTTAACGAGGTAGGGACCAAAACCATTAAATAAAGAGCTTTTTTGCTAATAAATTTTTTTTTGGACCTTACCCAAAGAAATTGACAAACCATAGGGACCATTTTTGCAATTTTGTCTATATATAACAGTACTTTTAAATAAAATATACATACTATAAACTATAAATAAAAATAATTTTAATTTACAATAATATTTAAATTAAATAAAAATCCTAAATAGACACCATAGGTCCATTTGAGCAGATTTGCAGTTAACCAATCAAAAAAACTGGTTAAGATCTAGATGAATGACTTAATTAAACAACATTAAATATATTAAATGACATAAACCAAAATAGTAAATATATAAGTTTGTTCAAAACAAGTGTCTTATATATGATTAATATTTTTAAGCCCATTAAGTAAAAAACAAGTTCCCCTCAAAACAGTTTAGAAATAGCTACAACCTTCAGCCTATCCCAAACAACAAACATCATCTTCATCCCTGTACAATACAAGTGCTTAATTGAAAAGGGTAAAATAGTCCACACAAACTTTACTCTTCGCATTTCATAACAATAGCTTCAAAGATGCCATCTGATCTAAAATTAGGATAAAACAGCCTGGGGTCCACAGGTCCAGGTAGACTAAAAGACAAAGAAAACTGTCCAGGTGGCGATTGCTGTTGAAATTTCATTTCAAAAACCCGTGAATGTCTCGTTACGGTTTTCCCACCTGTTGATGTTTCTCCTCTCACATGAACCATCCCGCCCCGTTCAATCTCACAGCTAAATTGACCTGCGAGATCAAAATGGTAAACTTTATATGTCAATCTCACATAAAGTTTACCTGTATCGGGCTTCTGCAAAAACTGAAGCCCGATACAATTAGTTGTATCACGCTTCAGAATTCTGAAGCGTGATACAAATAGCTGTATCACGCTTCAAAACGTGATACAGCTATTGATATTATGATGTAAAAGGAATAAGAAAATAAACCAGGATCTTTCTTGACACCAGGTAGTGCAACTTGAAAAAAATACGCGCTTTTGCTTACACCGATATCCACTGTTCCTAAAGGTGGTCCGATTTCGCCTTTTTTAGCAGTTCCAGATAAAACTATCGATGCATTTGAACTTTGTTCTTCAAGTTTAGGAATTGATATAAGTGGCATCACAAAAGGTCCTTCAATTCGTTGCTTTTTGTTTGAAATTTCTTCCATTAAAGATGATGAATTCCCATTTTCGGTTGAATCTTTTGCTGCTATTGTTTCTTCAAACTTCTTCATAACCATTGTTTGAAATGATGATAAGAATTGTTTATTCGGTTTGCATTGAATACGGATGATTTGTGTCCTTTTGTGAGGTACCCATGTCTGAAATGGTAATAAATTTTGGTTACTATCATATTTAATGAAAATTAACACAAGAAGAGAGTGTACATATGAATCTTGGACCATGAAAAACGGTATGATTTATCGGTTTTCTGCTTTCAGATAATCTGTAGTTCCTTAAAGGGTAGAATGATAAATACTATTTATATCAGTATATCGGGTTCTATCTTAAACACAAATCTATACAAATACCGTGATACAAAAATCGAAATATTGTTTAGGAAAAATACGCAACAAGATCCAACGTCAATTATAATGTTAGGGATCTATATTAAAAAACCAAAATAAAAATATAAATAATATCATGTTATATAATCCTAGGCATAAGATACTACTTTCAATCAATTTTATAAAAGAAATATGTAATTTAATTTTATATAATCAAACATGTAATAAACCGAAGCACAACAAACACGAAGATCATGTAAATTTTCACGCAATTTCAGGTGTCAGCTTAGCTCGCCGACTCTTTAACATTGTTAAACATTTCGAATCGGAAAACAGAAAACCTTATTGTTTCAATGGCCGGCCAATCGTTCGACGAAATGCTTCACTGATATCTCCATCAATTCGCCAACACCCCTCTTCTTCAGAGCTGTGCCTTGGTAACATTCCCTTCATGCCACACACAATTACACTAAATCCTACGAATTTCTTCCACTTTTGTAGTAACGAATTACTTGTTTTTCTCGATAAACTTAATGCCCTCTTACTGTTGGTTCATTTGTGAAATTGTAATTTGAAAAATAGGAATGGAGTGATTAATTGTATGTATCAAGGTTTCAACGGTGCAACGTTTGTGGTTCTTTTTCTCCCCTTTCTTTTTCAAAATTAGGGTTCAATAGTTGGGGACAACAAGTGTTTTTGTTCGACTGCAGATCTGCGTCGAGAACAATTTACTCTCTACATCCTTTTTCAATTTGAAGATACACACATGGACTTCTAAAATCAAAACCTAGAAGTTTTACTATCAAAAATCGCTAAGGGTTTTGTGACTTCTGCCACAAATTTACCAACACTTTTCTTTTTAGTATCTATGACGAAACTAATGCAACTAGATTTTCTTCAAGTTTTAAGAATTTATATCACTTTTGAAGTTAAAAGGAACCCACTTGACTACTTGAGTATGAGCGTTATATTGTTGTTCACAATAATACTAATGATTTATGAAGGCAACATTTATGAAGAAAAGTTCTTATGTGATTGTGTTATGAGCTTCTGTGTATCAACTTATGGGTTATCTTTCATTGAAGGGTATCAAATTATTTTCTTGTAAACTAATCTTTATTTTTAGATTATAGGTTGCATAAATACTAAATTTTGTCTGATTTTGTGTTTTCTAGAGGTATTAATCATCTAAAAAAACAAATGTACCACTAATTTGGCAAACAACAATGATAGTTAAGTAATTTGACCACATTAGATGATGCATCAATTACTGATTCTGATAGATATGAACTTGGAAGATTGTATCATGATAATTTATTTGCTAAAATCTTTTAGGATATTGTACACTTTGCACCCTGCAAAAAGGCTGTAAATACTAAATAGCAACACCCAAAGAAAATTGCATCAGCAATATGAATTTGTCAACAGTACTTACCTGTTATTTAGAGATCAAGTGTAAGCCATCATATGCAAAACATTGCACCAAATACCCTTTCTCAGCCATACTTCAAGCAATAAATATAATTAACATTGATTTTGGGTGAACTTCGAGTGAAAATTAACTCAATGTTTAAGGTGGGGTGAACTTCGAGTGAAAATTAACTCAATGTTTAAGGTGATTTACAATGATGCAATGATGTAGACACTTTGATACAAAAAACTCGATGTTTATGTCAACAGAATACGTAATGAAAACCAAAGGGACATACTCACATGTATCTGGCCAGTTACGTTTGTGAGGCTGCAAGCCCGAAATTTACAGAATAGATCAACAAAGGTCACAATGAAAATCATACCTGAGGCTGAGAGGGATGCGGCGGCGAGAAGAATGATCTGCGGCGAGCCGGAAACTAGGTTGCTACACCGGCGACGACGAGCTAGCTGATAGCACCGGCAGTTGATGTTATTTACAAGGGATCGAAGGAATGAAGAAGGAGACGGGAGCGTGGCTGTGGCTGTGGCCTTTAGGGGGGAACTGGAAAGTAAATTAGGTCAAGATGTTTCCGCTTTCCAAAGCTTTCCGAATTTGATTTCTTTTGATCCGGCAACAATCCACACACAGACACACTTATCGTTTGAAAAAAAGCCCAGCCCAATATTCTCTATTTAATTTTTGTTCGGATTTGGCCCAATCTTTTCTATTACTTACGTAGGAAACTGGTGTTGTTGGTGGTTTCGGACCACTTCTAGGTCGGTCTTGAAATGCTATGTTCTTTTTGAGGTTGCTCTCAGAACGGTCCAGTCTTTTTTAGGAGTCATCCCGATCGGTCTTTTTCTTATCCAATCTTTTTCGGATCGGTCTTTTTTCGGACCGGTCTCGATATTTTCAGTCTGGTCTTGTGGTCATTTTGTTTGTCTTTTTCTGTTCGATTTACGTGTTTTCTTTTGGTTCAGATTCGGTATTTTTTGATTTTTTTGTTTTGGTTTCTTTAATTTCTTGTTTATGATATATGCAATCCCATAACATATGATTATATATATATATATATATATATATATATATATATATATATATATATATATATATATATATATATATATATACTAACTTATAAAAGAAATCATACTATTTCTACAAATAGATCCAATAAAATAATAATATTTTTTTAAGACGTTCAAGTCTCTAAACGTAAAGTACAACTAATCATGAATAAAATAATATTAAATTTAAATCATCCAAACATATAAGCTTAAAGTATAACCAAGTAATGCAGCATAAGCATAAGTTTTTAATCCACCCGTCCAATCTTTTCCCAATATATCGGTAGCTTCATAATTTTTTGATAAATTTTGAATCGATCAAACCCAGATCTTAGATAAAATTTTGAATTCAAAATTCAAATACTCATTAATCCGGTCCATCTTCCTTATATCTAGCGTTTGCTAAACTTCTCTCTCTCTCTCTCTCTCTCTCTCTCTCTCTCTCTCTCTCTCTCTCTCTCTCTCCTTTTAAGAAAAACCCTAAACATGGCTCCAAGCATTCATCTTTCTACATTTATCCATAGTGTATCAGATCATGGCTCTCCTCATCCGCCTTTAACCTCATCCTCTATCTCTAGCCATGAATATAAACTTCTCCATCAATTTCTCATTATGTTAGATAAGCCAATGTTCTTTCTCGTTACATCCTCCCTAATCCTCTATTCCTACTTTAACTTCGGCTTCTCACTCGAGTTTCATGTTTGTTGTGATTTTTAGCAGATCCAATGTTCGGCTGTGAGAGTAAGTAATCTTCGATATAACTGATTTCACATACGTATAGGAAGTTCCCATCACCCCCTTTCCCTCATTTATGCTATTGCTTCTATTGAATCAACAACTTACAACTGTTAGGCGTTTGTATTAATTTCGATGACGCATGCGCTTTTCTAGAATTTGAATTCGTGTTCAAAACTTCAAATTCCTAGATCATATGATAATACTACTACAATAAGTGATACTTTACACCGGGAGACCTAAGTTTTTACCTCTTCGTACTGTTTAGAGTCATTGAATCAACGCCTCTACATCAAATATCATATTTCAAGCAGATTATGTGCATAAACCTAATTAGATTTGAGCTTGATTATAAACATTGATGTAACTCTCGCTGTAGGTTGCTCTTGATTTGGATGAAACTCTGGTATGTGCTTATGAGACTTCCAGTTTACCTGCCATTGTTCGTAATCAAGCTATAGATGCTGGATTGAATTGGTTTGAGCTAGAATGTCTATCTTTAGACAAGGTAAGAATGTCTATCTTCATCATCTACTCATCTTCTTTATCATCTGTTATAAAGATAAATAACCAAACATAACATTCAAACTTCTGATTTGAAGGAAAGTGAAGGCAAAACCAAAATCAACTATGTAATAGTATTCAAACGTCCTGGATTGCACGGATTTCTTACCCAACTCAGTTTATTTGCTGATCTTATTCTATTCACTGCAGGCCTTGAAGGTTTGCTCACTGCTTTTCATTTTGTTGATTTTTTCAGCTTTAGTTATTAATTTATTACATGATTGCAGGTTATGCTAAACCACTTGTTGACAGAATAGATGCTGAAAACAGATTTAGTACTCGGAGACTTTATCGCCCTTCAACAAGTTCCACGTAAGTTTTTAAAGTACAATGTTCTAAATTCTAATAAAGTATAATTTGAAAGTACAATGATGTAATTAAGATAAATAGAAACTGCTATATGTTGCATTTAGCCATTTATTATCCTATCTCTTTCTAGATAATAATATAGTTGAAGGAAGAGGTTAAAAGTTTTTAATTTTTGCAGGGAATACAGAGAACATGTGAAGGATCTTTCTTGCATATCAAGAAACTTCTACAGAATTGTGATTGTTGACAACAATCCATTCAGTTTCTTATTGCAACCAGTGAATGGAATCCCATGCATGCCTTTTTCTGTTGGACAACCACATGATAATCAGCTTCTTGATGTCATTCTTCCACTTCTGAAGCAACTGTCTGAACAGGGTGATGTAAGGCCTCTACTCTATGAAAAGTTTCACATGCCTGAATGGTTTCATAAACATGGTATCCCTAATGGATGGGTGGGAACACATGGGTAAACTTGTCATTTGTACAGAGTAGAAAAAGCTTTTTGAGGCACCTAAACATGGTGGTAATTTGTCGGAAGCACCACATTTTGTATAGTTTGTCTGTGTAACACTTGTTTTTCAAGGTATTTATTGTTGTAATTTGGTAAATAGTTTGCTACAATGGGTGTTAATTTTATATGATACTAATTTCGAAGTTCTTTAGTATTTACGTCTGTTTTAGATGAGTACATATTTGACTTCACGTCATTTTATATTTTTTATCTTGAAATAACAAAAGATGATTGCGTAATAGTTACTTTTGGTGGGTCCAATGTAAAAAATTGGCCATCTAGCCCCTCTCTCTTTCTCTCTTGACCGTTGACCATCGGTTGCATTTTCTCCAATTACAATCTATGTATATGTGACATCCCCAAAATCTCGGCCAGAAAAGACAGATTTCATTTATGCTTTTTAAATAATTTCAGAGTAAATCCTTTTGATTTAAAAGAGTTGCGGAATTTGTTCCCAAAACAAAACATGATAAAATAATATTTATCAAAGCATTTCATCAAGAGATGCATTTTCATTATATAATCAAAACTCGGGATGTCATGTTCCGATACAGACCATAAAACATAAACGATAACATTACAAGTCATTCAACAAATATATACATATACAGACTTGTAAAAAAAACAACTCGATGATTTATCCATCTTACGCCCTTGCGCCACTTCCTGTAATACAAATAAAACTGAGTGGGTCAGGCTTGGGAGCCTAATGAGCATATAGGGTTTTCAACCCACAATAAATAAATTATATTTAATTTCACCAACCAATCACTATCCCGATTACCCATTCCCGTTATCCTCACTTTACGTCCCTAAAATAACATCTATCTCAAGGGACCTAATCTAGGATTTTCATCGGGACGGACATTACTGCTAAGGGGCTTCCTCAACAATAGATATCCTAAAGGCAACCATGAGGGGGATAGAGTACACCGGTGAACACATCATTCACAACACCTACAGGTTATGAACCTGCTAGCGTTCCACTGGACTGTCTAGAAAGAGTCTGTGGTCGTTATCCATACTCCGCTGAATAACTAGATCAACAACAACAACAACAACATCGAGGCCTCTCATCTGTTTATTACACACCAACTATCTACCCATGTTCTACCCAACATATTAGTAGATAAAAATATATATTTTCATACATAGTTTAAAACATGTATATCATTTTCATTCAATACATATTCCACATAACAGATGAGGCACACCCACATAACACGTATTTCATAGAAACTAAATCAGATCTATGAGATAGAAGAGAATGAATATACATTCACACATATAACAACAAAATTATACACATAAACAACAATATATTTAATACACTCTAACCATACTTGTATTATTATCGTGTTTATGAAAGGTAGTATACACTCACTTGATCAGAAGATGATCGGACTGCACTACGACTTGCAGAAGTAGTAATCCTCAGCAGATCTGGAAGATCTCTACAAAAATCGAACTTCTCGCGGGCAGAGCTTCGGCTCGGGAACTTCACTTCTCGGGATCTTCGGGATCTCGGGACTTGCCTCGGGGCTCGAGAATAATATCGGGGCTTCGGGGTATTTCTGGCATGCAAATCGAGGTAAAACGGGAGAGAGAAAAGAGAAAATAGCAACCCTAAACGGCTGGCCCTTCAAATCTATTTATAGGGCAAATTTGGCCCTTGCCACGTCGTGGCAACCTTTTTCCACGTCGTGGGCTTAGTCGTCGCTGCATGCGTCATCCCAAGTTGCATCTGGGGGCCTTCCGGAGGTGACAGGAGATTTGCCACGTCGTGGCACTGCTTGCCACGTCGTGGCATCTGACAGTTTTGGGGTTTCGCGCCCCGAACTTCAGAAATTCATAACTTTCGCATACGAACTCCGTTTTCGATGTTCTTTATATCGCCGCGAAGGTGAGATTATGCTCTACAACTCTCGTTTAGACTCCATTGGCTAATTTTGACTTTATTTTTAATATAATATAAGTATATTACTTATGTATTATCTTTAATAGGTCGGGACAGGAAAACTCCATTCGAAATTCATAACTCCTTCATCTGAACTCCGTTTCCGTCCGTCTTTCCGTCGTTGCACTACTATTGATGAGATCTTCAATTCTCATTTGGATCACTAAGGATAGATATCTATCTACCTTAAATTCACTATTTACGTCGCATTGGGTCGTGTCGGTTCTGTCGCGAAACTTCGACAGGTCATAACTTCTTCGTTATAACTCAGATTTTGGCATTCTTTATATATTCGGAAACCTCATTTCGACCACTACAACTTTATGTAAAGATATCGGACTTATCTCATACTTTACTTTTGACGCTTATTTTTATTCTTAATTAATCAAATCACATAATTAAGCAATTAGGCACAAAACACATAATACTCAAATAATATACTTCTATTATTTCAAAACGGGTTATAAAAGTTAACCTAGACTATTACATTGCTAAAAATGGCAAGCCCGAAAACACAGGCATTACAGTATATCACATTCAACCACTTAAAGAATGACAATTTTTCTCCAATTCTCTAATTTCATTCCAAAAGTTTATATTATATTTCAAATGGATTCTAATTGTGGCAAATCCAAAGAATGGGTTCAAGCCAAACATCACATTTTTTATTTCAAAATTCAAATCCCAAATTATAACTAATTCCCTCAATATCACCATTGTAGTCATCTTCCGATGCAACATTTGTATAGCTAAATTATAGGGGAGACAACTCTCGACCCAATCGGTAACTCGATATTGACCCAACCTGAAAATAAACGGGTTTAGGTTGAGATTTAGATCTATACAAATGACTTTTGATGCATATTATCCCGTTTAATTCTCTTTTATCAATACCATATTGTTACATAATATTTATCTATCAAATAGGTTGTGTAATGACACCATATTTATATATAAAAGTTTTCAGCATAATGTCATTGATGCGGAAATAGTTGATGGTTAACATGCTGGCAAGAGGCAATGATGACACTTTACACCTCCATTGTGATGTATAAGAAATAGTTGTGTGATTAATATTGTACAATCAACCATTATTAATTATATGTATGTTGTTTTGAGTTTGTTTTTTTTTATTATTATGATCGGATGACTAAAAGTATACAAAGTTGTTACTGAAAATCTTAATAAGTTTTAGACAAAATTACATAAATAGTTTTTGTGATTTCCCAAATTCTTATTTTTCGTCACGAAAAGAAACTAATTGTCGAAAAAAAATATTTTACGCCCGTCGCTTTGCGCGGGTAGACGGCTAGTATATATATATATATATATATATATATATATATATATATATATAGGGAGAGAGAGAGAGAGAGAGAGAGAGAGAGTTAGGTTCATATATAAACTCTAAATATTATGTGAATGTTTGACCAATTTTAAACCAATCATTTAATAATTTTAATATATATTAATTAGTAAAATGACAACTATTAAATTCAATAATTAAGGAAACTTGACAATTATCATTAAGTTGGAATTCCAATATATTAGGCCCGGATAAAATCCATACATATTTTATCATCATCATCGATCTTCATATTTTTCTCATTCATATTCATTGATCTTTGTTTACTCCTTTGTAGTGTATTTTTCCTTCGACGGTGAATATCTTTCAGGCGATTTAAAAAAGCCTAACATTTTAAACAAGGTAAGATTTTTGTTTTTTTCATTACATGTTATATTGTTTAGGTTATCTTCCAATTATAATCCCAAGAAACACATTCAATCGTAATTTTTTTTCCATGATACAGCAAGAATCATGTTCTTAAAGAATTTATAAATAGTTTAAAATGTTCATTTTGCTAAAATATCCATTTATACAAAAAGAATCAAAAGACTTATGGATTATGTTTTTCAAGTTTATTTGTTTTTTTATTGCTAACTCATTTTGTTTTCCATAATAATTTTTTTTAGAGTACATGTAAACTTATTCTTGAATTTTGATTAGATTTTTGTTTATTTAATTGAATTTTGATTGGTATTATGTTTTTGTTTAATATGATGATAAAATTATATCAATATAGTATATAAATAGTGACAAAGATTTATATCAATATGTGTATATGAATAGTGACAAACATGAGAAATTTGAGTTGCAGATTTAGTTTATTGGTTGATGATGATATACATTTTCATATTCTTTAAGAATAAAAGACTGAGAGAAACATATGATAAAAGTAGTCGTTCAGAATGAAAAACTGGAACCAACATATTCTTTAAGAATGAAAGGCTGGTAAAAAAGTGTATTGATGGTTAAGAACGTTTCAGGTAGTGTTGGTAGTCCTAAGATAAAAGGAGGTGATAAAAACAATGAATGATGGAGAATAATGTAGAATTTTGTATGTCATATTGGCCTTTAGACAAACAAATTTTTAAAAAATATAGTATATATCATTATTTTTGTATATTGTTCAAGATTGTTATATATTATATAAAGAATATAATATATGTTACAAACAGATTCTTAAACAAACATATTATAGAAGGTTATGTATATTCATCAAAATGTTATGTACATTTATCACCACTGTCTTATGACAATATTAAAATTAACTATTCTCTTTATAACAAAACTAATTGATTCTTAACTATTCTTATGATATATAACAAGATTTAATTTTAAAAAATGATTCTTAACCATGAATATTATATTCGTCAAGAATATATTAGATTATATTCTCGTAGTCTTAAAGATTAAAGGCGTAAGTAATTTTCAATATGTTATTATCTAATATATGATGTGATTCTTCAAGAATCTTACTTCACAAAAAAATCTTATTTAAGAACGAAAAGAATAAAAAAGATATATTAAACTAACTCATGCGTATTCTTTAAGAATGAAAAATCAAATTACACGTACATATGTATTCATTAAGGATGAAAGAAGCAAATTACATGTTCATACCTATTTAAATTAAAATGTGTTCTAAAAAAATATGATTTAATTTAAATGCATTGAATAAAATATTATATAAATTTGATTTGATTTTTATTAATTAATTTACTTGATATCCTAAAATTTAGATAATCTCTCTTTATAAAATATAATAAATGTCTTTATAATTAATAACAGTAATTATATAATATATGCTAGTCCATGTTAATAGTGTATACCCTATATCATTTCATTCTTTTAATCTAATGGCTATAAGTTGGTCATACATTCACACCATATTTATGATTCACATTTGATACTAACCCTCTCTCTCTCTCTCTCTCTCTCTCTCTCTCTATATATATATATATATATATATATATATATATATATATATATATATATATATATATATATTTCAACAAGTTGTCTTATTATATCCTCAGCTAAAATGATTGTAGCATGTTTTTAATGTATGGAATAGGATAACTATATAAAATATAGTTTTTTTTTTGTTTCTACAACAAGTGTAGAGAGAATAAGTTGCGGAATAAGATGGATGATCAAGTTTTAAACGATTGTTTAGTCATTTCTATTGAGAATGATATGTTTCTACAAGTTCTTGATGATGATACCATGGATCTATTTCAATACATGACGACTAGATAGATTAATATGTGGTGGCATTATAAGACAAGCAAACGTCTTAGATGATATTGGTCTTCATAGAAAGTACACCCAAGGTTTTGGTGATTTTGATGGCCTGGTGCAAAAAAAAAATGGGCCCCAAAAATATAATTTTTATATATAAACAAAAATTTGTTCATACGGCGATAACTCGATAAATATTATAAAGACAATCAAAACAAAAAAAAACAATACTACGATATATAATCTTACATAGTTAAATAAATCGCAAGACTCTTATAGAGTTATTTAGAATTTGTTTGTTATTGTGTTACATTCCTTAATCAGTGACAACAATCAGAATATAAAATGAGATGCCATCAGATTTAAAAATTAAGAATAATAAAATACTAAGTTGTTTAATTTCAGTTAACAATAAAACATTAGAGTGTGTAGATAACAAACAAGATACAATTTTCTTGTGTTGCAAAGATTGTCCAACAATAAGCAAAAAGAAAGAAAACAAAGGCTAAAATAAAAGAAGAAAAAAGTAATTACTTGATTCCAAAGGTTAAACAAAAAAACTGGGGTTCCAACAAACCATTACAACTATATATACGGATTGAAATAGAATCCTATTCAAACTCTAAAATAATAAAATAAAACTTAAATATATAACTTTTCTAAATTGCCCTTGAAACTAAAAACTCCTTTTATGGATATCTCAAACCGATTAATCCAACAATCACTTCCTTAATTTGTTTGATCATACTACTCATTCAAAATATTATCGGTTCTTCTTCGATTAGACCCACTTCTTTCTTTTCTCATTTAGGACGCTCGTTTTTATAGTGACCAAACTCTAGACCTGTCGCAAAAATCCAAAACCCGTTCTACCCACCCGACCCGTTCCGAATTCGGGTAGAATGGGTCGGGTAGAACGGGTAACGAGTATGAACATTCGGGTAATAGGTTAACCCGATAATAATATAGGTCTGGTTTTAGGTATGAATATTTATTTTCGGGTATACCCGAATACCCGAATTCGTTTTTTTAAATAATACAAAATATACAATGCAGTCACGTACGCACACTTCAAATAAAACAAAACTCTCCGTTTCTTTCTTATGAACGACGGCTCGACAGTTGACGCAAACTTGCAAAGGGAATACGACGTTGAAGCTGAAGTCCTGAACCGTCATCACAATTCTCAGTTTCTCTGTATCGCACGTAATGGAATTAAAAAAGTACATAACATATTATAATGATTTGTATTGTTATTATAGATGTACTTGTTAATTGTATGAAGTATTTTCCTACCCAATTCTTTATTAAACTGACCAACATGTAAAAAAAATATCAATAAGTGTCATTTAAAAAAATTTCGGGTATACCCGATAATTACTCGACCCGACCTCAAACCCAAATACCCAAAACCCGAAAACCCGAATTACAATATAGGTCGGGTATCGGGTATTATTTTCTTAAGTAAATACCCGTTCTACCTGAAACCCGAAAATTTTACCCGTTCGACACCCCAACCAAACTCACCACATTTGTAACATCTAACGTGACTTTTATCCCGGACACATTTATTACCATCTCGACTTCTCCCAGACCCTTGACCTCTTCCTGGGCCACTTCTAAAGTCATCCAGATTTGAACATCGATTATCATAATGTTCACATCGTGTTGTTTGTCTATTCCCTTCATGATTTGACAACCATACCTTTGCTGATCAATCATATTCTGAGATTTTCTTCCACCGAATGCCTTCGATTCAATCGTCCCACATGTGTCATATGCATCCAAAATCGCCTTGACTTTGATTACCCACACCAGATAATTCGTTGGAGTCAAAACCGGAACTTGAAACATCATTGAACCTCGTTCTTTAACTGATGGCATCCTATTATCTCTTTTCACCACCCCGACCTCTTTAATCAAGCTTGTTCCGGTAGCACTCTTCCACCGATCAACAAGACAAGGTCACGACCACCTTTACCGTCTTCCGTCACCCACAAAACGAACCGACTCAAAGCCGCCCGCTTTGACGTCTTCCCGTTCATTTATTCCGTGCCTCCGGTTAGTCTCTCTCTATCTTAGAACAAGTTCGATTAAAAGAAATCAGGGATGCAGTTGAGATGCTTCAACTCGCGCTCAAATATAATATATGCCCCCTTAAACCAAACATGGTTCCTGTTGCGTCTGTCCGGCAGCGAAAGGCTACAGTTTTCTTGAAACCGACTCTCAAACCGGCCGCCCTACGCCTTCACGAGCCCTAGGCTCTGATACTAAGTGTAGATAACACACAAGATACAATTTTCTTGTGTTGCAAAGATTGACCAACAAGAAGCAAAAAGAAAGAAAACGATTGCTAAAAGAAAAGAAGAAAAAAGAAATTACTTGATTCCAAAGGTTAAACAAAGGTTAAACAAAAAAACGTAGGGCTCCAACAAATTATTACAAATATATATACTAATTAAAAAATAATCCTACTCAAACTATAAAACAATAAAATAAAACTGAAATACATAACTTTCCTAAAATGCCCTTGAAACTAAAAACTCATTTTATGGATATTTCAAACCGGTTAATCCAATAGAGCGAGAATGCTATATAAACGAGAGATGGAGTCTAGTGGAATCAGAAAACCAAGAAACAAAAAATGTCGTTCAAGCTTTGCAGTTGCTGTAAATTTGGAAGTTTGAAATGAAACAAGACGTAAGCTCTTGTTTACCGTAAATTTGCATTAGCCCAAATGCAATTTTAATTTTATGCCAAAATTTTCAAAACTTGAGTTATTGCAATTTTTAATTGTAGCGTTAACTATTGGAATTGGAAAATACATAAGTTTTTATCCTTTTGATTACCGGGTTGTCGATTGTTAGACTATGAACTTAATCATATGTAAAATTTGGCCCCTTCCACAACATGGGCTCTGTGCAGCCGCTCACCTCGCACACCCTCAAAGACGCCCATGTACACCATAAGTTAACAAGTAACTTTCTTAAATGGCATCAGTCACTATAGAAAGTATATTGTAACACCGCCAATTTAGGACTAGAAATTTAAATTCTGATCATGAAAAGTTCAACAAATAAAATTCAAAGGGACATTAAATAAATAAAATTCAAAGGGGCATAAAGCTCTAATCATGAAAAGTTCTGCACTGAGATGTCATCCAGCCATTATTCATAATGGGGTAATTTCTTCTATGGCTAAAAAGAGAAGGGTATACCTCAAAGCATATTGTTGAAAATTCAAACCATCCTTAATTGTTATGACCGCTGACATAATCGATCAGATTGCCAATGAGGTCATGAACTCATGATATATGAGATATCATTATCCCTCAAGTTCTTGAAGAAGAAGGAAAACAACTTAATGTTTGAGGGCAACAACAAATGCACCGACCAACCACCGTAGCTCCTTCGGCTGCCACCGTCGGAGCCCTAATCGTGGTCGACAATTAAATCGAGGGGACCACATAGACCATTTTTTTCAACTTTGTCTGAAAAGTAACCAAAATGTACCATACCGAAATAAGTTTTAGTCAAAGGTAATACAGTGTTGGTCGTGTGTAGGTAATAATTGCTAAAGTTACCATTGTTTGAATGTGCTAGAATAGATGATGATGGGTATGAATATGATACAAAAATCACGGAAATGTGTCATTCTTTTCCGTATGTGTCAGTAAACCAGCTGGAACCAAAAAGATCTTTTCCACTAGAAAAAGTGTTTTTCATGGCTTCTTTTTGAAATAGATTGATCCTTTTTGTCAACATTTTCAGATATCAGGTCCCATTCTTTAAAACAAATTTGGATAGATTGTGGTAAATTCTTAGTTTTATTTTCAATAAACGTAATTTTGGAATTAATATTTAAAAGGCTTTTTTATAAACGATAATGGTCTATAACATCATATTTGCCAAAATTTTAGTGAAAAAAAATCTTTTAAATGGATACGTTTTTTGTTTAATGAAATTGGTTAAGTACACATGGTTGTGATCTAGACTCTAGAGTCCCTATAAAGATGGTTTCTTTTACCGTAACGGATTTTATTGCATATAAGTTTATTCAAATTTCAAATACACACATCTATGTTAGCTAATTTTGGGATTCTTCTTATTTGAAAATAATATATTTTTCTTGTGAAATGGTCTTAAAATATTATGTTTGAAAAAAATGATTTTATGAATTAACAAATACTCTTTTCTCGAAATATGTAATGATTTTATGAGAGAATATTAAAAATATTATTATTTTATAATATGACTTTCTATTCTTTGTTTTGTAATTAGCTTTTAAAAATATTGTACAACACAATAAACTTCACTATCATTTTATAATGGCCATAGTGAGAAAAAAAGGTTATATCATCAGGTCGTTCCATACATGTTTGCTAGCTTCGTTCACTCCATAAAAAATGGCCCTACTCTATATCCTTCCTCTCCTCCTCCACCTCATCTGCCCAATTACCACCGTCTCCTCCGTCGGGATAAACTATGGCACACTGGGAAACAACCTTCCTTCACCAAAAACAGTAGCCCAACTCCTCCAATCCACTCTCATTGACAAGGTCAAGATCTACGACTCCAACCCTCAAATCCTCCAAGCCTTCTCCAACTCCGGTATAGACCTCATAGTCGCCGTCGAGAACAACCATGTTGCTAACATAAGCTCCACCAAGTCCGCCGCCCAGGACTGGTTCTCAGCCCGTATCGCCCCTTTCATCCCCGCCACCTCCATTGTCGCCATTGCTGTCGGCAACGAATACTTAGCCACAGATGACGACAGCCTTGACCCTAATAACCTTATCCAAGCTATGCAAAACCTACACGAAGTCTTGTTATCCCGTGGACTTGACCGGAAAATCAAGATCACCACCCCACATAGCATGGCGGTGTTAGCCACCTCATTTCCACCGTCTGCCTCCACCTTTGCCACCACACTCATGCCAACAATGACCTCCATTGTTACTTTCCTAGCCGACACCGGCTCACCGTTCATGGTCAATGCGTACCCTTACTTCGCGTACCGGGACAACCCTACCACAGTCCCACTAGAATACGCGCTACTCGGGAACTCCACCGGGGTCCACGACCCTAGCGGATATGTCTACACAAACATGTTAGACGCACAGATCGACGCGATCAGATCAGCGATCGCGTCGCTTGGATTCGGAAACAGATCGATTCATATCACTGTTTCCGAATCCGGATGGCCGTCAAAAGGCGAGCCTGACGAAACAGCAGCTTCGCCGGACAATGCGAAAACCTACAACACTAGGTTAATCACCAAGGCGCAATCCAACAAAGGAACTCCAATGAAACCTAACGACAAAATAGACATATTTGTGTTTGCTTTATTTAATGAAAACAAGAAAGAAGGGGGAGCAAGTGAGAGAAACTTTGGACTCTTCAATGGGGATGGTTCGAAGGTTTATGATGTGGACTTGAGTTGTGAGTTTTGTAGTGGAACCAAAATGGAGTTTGGGTTCGGACCAGGGTCGAAGATGGTTCAAAGGGGTCCATCGGTTTGGTGTGTGGCTAAGCCACATGCCGATGAGAGGGTGGTTCAGGGTGTTTTGGACTTTTGTTGTGGGGCAGGTGGTGTGGATTGTAGGGAGGTTTATGAAAATGGGGGGTGTTTTATGCCGAATAAGGTTCATGCACATGCATCGTATGCAATGAATGCGTATTATCAAATGCATGGAAGAAATTATTGGAATTGCGATTTTAAAGGAAGTGGTCTAGTCACCTTCAGTGACCCAAGTAAGTTTTTCCCTATTTTATTCATTTTGATCTTTCATTATCATTCTTATTTTAAAAAGAAACATTTACATGATTTGATTTAATTTACAATTCAATAAAAACCTTTGATCGTATATTGAATAATTAGACATAAGACCATCTCCAATGCATTGAACTCATATGAGTTTAATGGATTGACACATATTACTCATTAAACTCTACACTCCATTAAACTCTATACAATTTAATAGATTGTCACATCATTTATCATTTCTTTTTATTTATTGTTATTTAAAAAAAAATTAATTAGCATGAAATTAAAAATTAAAAACTACAATTAAAATTAACATTAATTTAAAATAAAAAATAAAAAATTATATATATATATATATATATATATATATATGTGTGTGTGTATGTGTGTGTCTGAGAGAGAGAGAGAGAGAGAGAGAGAGAGAGAGAGAGAGAGAGAGAGAGAGAGAGAGAGAGAGAGAGAGAGAGAGAGAGAGAGAGAGAGAGAGAGAGAGAGAGAGAGAGAGAGAGAGAGAGAGAGAGAGAGAGAGAATATAGAGTTCAATGGGGATTGAACTCCCCATTCCATTGAATCTTAGTCATTTTTCTACAATGGGGATTTTGGGTTTAATGAGATTAAACTCCCCATTAAACCTCCCATTGAACTCCCATTGGAGATGGCTAATGATCACTTAGTGTTGAACCAAATAGGCAGATCTTAGTGGGAGCCATAGCCCATCAGGCGTGCTACCCTAAAATTGTGTTTGCTATGGTCAAACCATTTTTTACTTAGATAAATTCAATTGTTATTCTAATAGTATAAGTTTTGTAATTACATTTTATATGCTAATTACTAAGATTGTTTATAAAAAATATGGATAAAAGAAGTGTTGATGGATCAACCGGAACCGGACATATTAAAATTGTTTGTTTCAAACGGAAACTGTTTTAATATGTTATCCAACCCGTTTAAAGTATCTCTTTTTGCTAATTGTGTGAATAGATTTTGATGTATTTTTGTATACATTAGACATTACAATTACTTTGCAAGGGGTATTGAAGTAATTTGATATTTTTTTGCCAATGAAAAAAAAAAAAACAGGTTATGGAACATGCAGATACTCCCAACAGTAGCAAGAAAGGGTGGAAGGCAAATGAAAGGCTATATATATTATGGCCATATGGTTCGATATTCAAGCAATTAAGATTTGTAGCTTATGCATTAAAAAAATGGATAACATATTGAATTCAACCTTTAGTCGATTCGTCGTTTGAAATCGTGATATTTTTATTTTTATGCAGATAAGTTATCTATCAGGTATCATATATGCTTGATTTTTCGTTAAAAAGTTAAATTGAACAAACAACGTATTTTCATAAACTTAAGAGTATGCAAAAATTAACTGGTTTAATTTAAACCGATGAAAACATTAGATGTATAGTTCTAATTGTAATTGAGATCTATTCCAAAATTTTAATATCTAAATTGGATCAATGGGTTCTTAAATGACAACACGGATCCAAAAAACGAAAATAGAATTAAATCAATCCAGTTATCACTCAATATGAGTTATCCCCATCCACTTATCATCCAATTCCAATCCGATGTTATAATTGCCATAAAATATAACAATCATTAATTAGAGAAACTGATAAAGAGTTTAAAAGCTAATTCATTCAATTGAAAAGAAATCTCAAAGCATGTATTTATACAAGGCTTAAAACTTAAAAGAAACCTAAACAAACTAGGAGACTTGATAAATAAGAAAAACTAGAATAAGGAAACAATATTCAGATATGCGTAAGGAAAGATATCTAATTTCCTTTATTCCCCCTCAAGTTGGAACGTGCAGATCACAAACGTCCAACTTGCTAAGCAAATAACGAAATCTATTAGTACCAAGAGGTTTGGTGAAGATAGCCGCAACCTGATGAGTAGTGCTTATGACACACGTTTGAACTTGGCCAGATTCAATACACTCACGAACAAAAAAAACAGTCAATTTCAACATGTTTGATCCGTTCATGAAAAACTGGATTGTTTGCAATGTCTGGCTGCCTTATTGTCACAATAAAGAGAAATAGGACCAGATTGAGGTGCTTCTAGATCTTCTAACAGCCAACGAAACCACATAATCTCACTAACGGTAGAAGTCATAGCTCGATATTCAGCATCATCTGATGACCGGGCAACCATTGATTGCCAGGAGATGGGTACTGCACCACCCAACGTAATGAAATACCCAATTTTAGAACATCGAGTGAGCGGGCAACCAAGCCAATATGAATCACAAAATGCTTTGAGAGTAAGATTTCTATTAGAAGGTAGGAAAATACATTGACCCGGTGTAGCCTTGAGATACCACAATATTCGAAGAACAACATCAAAATGTAATTGTCTAGGAGAGGAGGCATACTGACTCAAAGTGTTGATAGCCAGAGTAATGTCCGGTCAAGTAAGTCACATGTAGATATAAAAGACGCCTAATAAGATGACGAAATTGACCGGCATCAGCAAGAGGAGTTTTGTCAGCATCATCAAGACGATGGTTATGCTCCATGGGAAAAGAACTTGATCGACAACCCTGAAGCCCACAATCATTTAGTATGTCCAACGTATACTTGCGTTGGCTCAACACCAACCCATCCGGAGTTTGAGTCGCTTTAACGCCTAGAAAATATTTTAATGGCCCCAAATCTTTAATGTTGAATTTGTGATTCGAATAAGTCTTGATTTTAGCAATACGGTCCATATCATTTCCTAAGATAATAACATCATCAACATAGATGAGAGTAGCAATGTAAATGGACGAGGTTTTGAAGACAAAATGAGAATGATCGGCTTTGGAGTGTTTAAAACCAATGGCAACTAAGGCTTCAATAAACTTGTTGTACCATTTTCTAGACGCTTGACGTAGACCATATAACGATTTTTGAAGCTTACAAACACGCATATCGGTTTGGCAAATGATAACTTGATTTTTTATATATATTTTAGCAATCGTTTTCTTTTAGTTTTAACATTTTTAATATTCTTTTTGCATTAAATCGTTAGATTTATTGTTTTGAATATTTTTACTCGTTTAAGTTTTTTTTTTTTTTTTGTAGATTTGTTCGAGCAAGATGGTATTTTGGAGCATCGTTAAAGCCACATCGAATTCCTTGCAACCAAAATTGAAGTCTCGTAGCAAAATCCGGGAGCGAAAAGAAAAACAAAGCAATATAAATTAATTTTTCGGATTTTAACAGCTTTGCCTGACTTTCTTCAAGTGATCAGACGGAGGGACAAACGTTGTCCGATTGAGCTGAAAATTTACAGACATCTTCCTAACTCGTTCTTCGATCTCACCGAAAATGAGTGGATTCCGACCCGTTTTGAGATGGTTTTTAGCCTTGTGAACAGAAGCACAGTAGGCTGTCCAACATCTTATTTAACAGCCTATTATCTTTATTGCAGCCCAAAATACAATTAAAAAGTCATCATCATATTTTATTTGGGCTGGAAAGAAAAGATACGCATGATCACAAATATGGGTCCACTTTGGTGATTTATTCAACAGCCCATTACAATTTAATTGGCCCATTTTTCTTATGTAGAGTACGGCAAAAACGCAATAAGTAAAAGGAAAGAAATGGTATCACATTTTCAATTCGCCGGCAGGAAAGAAAAAGAAGGGACGACGCAAGTGGAGAGTTCATTCTCTCTTCTGCGTTAACTCCTCACTTTTTTTTTCTTATTCCTCATTTATTTTTCTTATTTTTGGAACATTGCATTTATGATTTCAAAATCATTATTTGTTAATGAGTTATTTATCTTTTTAATTAGATTAGGTTAGGTTGATTTTTGTATTAATAGTTGGATTATGAATGAAGTTTTTGGAGCAACAAGAAGTGACGATTTCAAGGAGCTTTTATCATCTTCGTTTCATAATCGGTATTGATATAATATCTATCCTTTTTATTGTTATTATTATTTTGTCTATTTAGTTTTTATTTTCAATATTGGTGAATCTATGGAGCAATTAATTGATTAGGAATAATTTTGTATGGTTTTGATGGGATGTTATAAAAATATTTTCTAGTAAAACATCTATTTATGCTCATATGTCTTTAATCATAGGTTTAGATATGTGAATGTTTAATTAGCTGGTTAATTTCTTGATTACTTAATAGATCTTCAAATTAACAAGCAACAAATGGTTCTTGTGATTGTTTTTTTTTTCACACAATCATGAAAATATAAGAGTTCGTTGAATATTTATTAAAATCAATTTTTAATAAGTAATCAATTATATCAAGTTGTTGTTAGTGTGGCTCATTAGTATCATATGTTAATTAGCAATATCGCTTTAATATGATTCTTGAGCATACAAGATCCTTCAATCTCCCACTTGCACAAGACTCATATTAGATTGATATAGACAATGGTGAACATTTAGCAACATTTCACTGTCCCTATCAACATACGCCTTTGTGACAATCTATCAACGTCCAATTCCCAAAAAGCTCAAAGATACAAATGGTGTATAAGGTAAGTTTATCAGTTATCCCAGTGTCACAGACATCATGTTGACCATGAGATACGGATCGCGATCAATCTTATTAGGTGTTCAACTTTTGGTAAGGCACCTTATATGTCTAACTCTCGACACATAGGAGGAACAAATCCCATATTTACTACATAAGCTTGTTCATATTTCACACCATACCTGAAAATGGCTTTTATAACTGTCTGGTTAAGGACCAAAATTTGACCATATGAAAGCACAACACTCCCCACACTTAAGTCCCACATGTATCTCAGGTGTTACGAATATAAAGATAGTACTTTTTAATTAAGTATCACTCATGAGAGTGATCCATGAGGTTATCTTGATGCGGGTCAGTTCAATACTAGTTCTCTAACAAGTACCTCTGAAACTTGGTTACAATCCATTTCCTACCTTCATTTGGTGAAAGTCAATCGATCCAATTCATATTAGTCTTATTTCATAATTGCTCCACAATTATAGCTGACTATGAACTTTTAGAATAATAAGATTATTTATGGATTAAACATGTTAATATAGAACACAGAAAGTATTGATGCTATGATCATATCCCAGTAAATCAAAACATTATTTAATAGTTGTTGTCGCAATGTTCCAATATCAAAATACTAAATCCAAATCAAAATCCCATTTCTAGAATAATAAAGTCATATAGCCAACGTATGACCATTCATACTTAGCTCATAAGAAGGACTTTATTAATGGGTTCGATTAAACTTAATTTGCATGAATTCTACGAATATTATCATCTCCATATTTGAATTTACTCTATGTATAGTTAAATATCTTGGAGTATATAATTGGTGTTATTACGTGACATAGAGTCTCTTAGCTCGATTAAGTGTACTCTCGAATTCACAAAGATTTCTATGTGATCCTTAAATGGCAGAAATCAACATAGTTTTTCAATGAACTCATTCATCCAATCATATTAGATTTTAACTTCTAAAGTAGTATATTCATATTTTGTAGTATATTGTGTCATTATGTTTTGGCGGGACCTCATTCTAACTAAACTTACTCTTCATCCCACAATGAAGTCACAATCCAATTATAATTCATAATTTTATATATTTGTTTAGAATCAGAATCTTATGTAGCTTTTTACATGAAAATTTTATCCTAAACTAATTGTCTCATATACATTCTCTTAGTCCTTCTAAATTACTCTTAGAATGTTCGTATATTTATCCAGTCACTTAACCATGTATTCAATTGGTATAGTATGATATTCTGATAGCATGGGCATATACCAAATCTTATGTATAATATGGCATAAATGATGGATTTATTTTCCAAACAAATCAAATATAAATCATTTCAGCTAGTTCAAACCTATGTGCTAGGTTCCTTTTGAGGTTGGCTCAAATTTAGTGCCATGTGACAATGCTAAGGTTCCTGTAAAGGAATCTTCTATCTTGATCTCTTTCAAGATATTGTCAATATATGCATAAAGATATATAACTTTTAACATTTATTTTATGTATCTCTATAGATTTTACATTCCAAGAATGTATCTAGCCCTTCCTAAGTCTTTCATTTTAGAAACACATTACAAGTCAATGTGAAAAGACCCGACATTGTCATAATGTAATTTCTCATGATTCAGTATGTCTCACTCACACAAGATTACGAATGTCACTATGCTCCCAATAGTTCTTAGTAAACACACATGTTCTATTCGTTTTGATATAAAGCATACCTTGTGGTTTCATATTAAAATGATAATTACAGCCTTGATTTTATATCCACACATAGATCTCCAGGCTAATCTATATAGATATCTTCTAGTAGATGTCTATTAAGAAAAAGTGGTCTTCATTGAAATCTATTTGCGATATGACATATTGAGAATATGAATTTATAGTAAAATAATACCCTTGTTGATCTAATCATAGCTACTTGTGAAAAAGCTTTGACCATAGTCAGTGTCATGAGTATAATGAGGTTCATAGTCAATGACATGAGTATGAGAAAATCCTTTTATAACAAGTCTTTCTTTAAATGTGTATAGTTATCTACGTAATGTAATCGTTCTAGAAGAATCACTTACTCCTTTTAGCCTTGCTATAGGAAGGAAGGTTAATCAAGACCATACTTGATTATTATACATGGATTAAATCTCATGTTCATGACTCTAAGTCGTTACTCAGATTTGAGATCTGACATACCATTTTGGTATTTGACGGATTTGCCAGAAACCATCAATGAGAGATTCCATATTTCTCAAGTCAGCGATGATTTCTACCACCAATGCAAACAATTTGTGTTTGTGAATAGTTATTATTCATGTAACACCTGATTCAAGGTATTTCTCATTTTGACCCTTGGTGTGTAATTAGTTTGCAAATTTTGTGCCTAGGGGGAATTATTTCCATTTTAGGGAAAGATATGCATACGTTGGGCGTACCTCATGTATGTTAGGCGTACGTAATTAGGGGGAAAACCCAAATTTTAGGTTTTAGACTGTATTTAAGAAACCTTATGTCCCAAGGTTCTCTCATTTCCCAGCCTCTATTTCCCTTTTGAGCCTCATTTCGAAACCCTAATTCATATAGAGAGATTTGACCCCTTTGTGTGTATTTTAATGGGTGTTTGGTGAACCTTGATGAAGAAGAAACTTGGAGAAGGACCTTTGATCAAGGAGGAGCTTGTAGGTCCGGATTCCACTCATTATTTCCAGCTCCATTGAGGTATAAAGCTTGGACCTTGCTCATTTTATGCTTAGATCTAGTTATTATGGAGTTTTTGTCACTTTTTGGTCCCATGAATGAGATATAGTGGAATTTTACCACTCTAGAAGTTATGAGTTGCTCTTCTTGATGTTTATGAGATCCCTAGTCCATAAAGTTTTCATCATGATGGTTAAATTTCAACCATGCATAAGTAAATGCTCATTTAGTGGAAGTATGATGCTAAACCTAGGGTTTGAGTCCATTTGAGCCATGCAAAGACATCAAGTTGGTAACTTTATTTTTTAAAACATTCCCCATGGTCTGGATCTGAAGAATGGACGTTGGACTTAAGGCATTAAGAGCTTAAATGAAGTTTTGGCTATAAGGGGCGTACGTCAGGCATATTCCAGCATATACTAAGCGTACGCAGTTGAGACCCTGTAAGGCCTTGGTCACAAAGTTGTACATCGGGCGTACCTAGCTCGTACGTTAAAAATACTCATCATAGGCCATTTAGCCTTTTTTATTTTGGCCATTATTTGGGCTTTTGTTCCATTTAGTGTGGGCCTTAGATTTTAGGCCAATTAAAGGAAGGGTAAAATGGTCTTTTACCCTGGGTGTTGGGACTAATGAATTAGTTTCCCGGTTATGGATTATGGCATGATTATTAATTGGGATTTTTATCTGATTGGTTAGTGCGGGGATTCTCTGGTTCAGCAGACCGAGTATTTATTCGATTGTCAACAGCCTGAGGTAAGTTTGCTCACTATATTGTACGACACTAGGGATTGTATGTGCTTGTAGTCTTTATGACTCATGTTGTATGTATTGTATGCATGTGTGCATGTTTGCTATATGTATGTGGGGTGAAATAGACCTGGTACAGCCTTGTGCTGACATATAAGTTGAAATAGACTCGGGGGTGAAATAGACCCGGGGGTGTAATGGACCCGGTACGACCTTGGGCCGACATATGATTTGAAATATACTTGGGATGCCGAGGATCACAAACGAGATGTGAATAACCATGCAAACCCGCTTGACAATCTCGATGTCATTTATCATCTTAGATTGATGTGTCGGTTAACCACACACGTTCCATAAACAATGATAATTTTCCAAATGCCTATCTTATCTCTTTATAGTCTCTATTAGTATGCCGGTTAACCACACGCGCTCCACTACCGACATATAAAGCATGATGTGCGTTTTCATGGATTAGCATACTTTTCACATTTTTCTTAAAGTAATTAAGAGTGAGATTTAAAAAAATGGTTTAGTTACTTTATATCATTATACTTATTAATGAAATTATGTCTTATCAAATTCGTTTGCCTGACGACCGTCCACCATATAAGAGAGCGGTGGGTAAGAGTAGATACCTAATGGCGGTCATTTTATAGGTCACTTCCTTAAACTCCCCTTATAGTATGGCTTCATGAATTAGGCGTATTAGAGATTTGATTGATTTATCTTATAATATAGTATACTAATCTTTTAATTATATATTGTATAAGGTGTATTTTAAAACTTTTCGAAAATACTAGGTTTCAATTTAAGTTTTCAAAATTAATAAAAAATAATTTACTTTAAAAATAAACCAATGTTGATTTATTCTTTATCTTTTAATTAAACAATTAATTAAATAATTGTGGATTAAATATTATTTACAATTAAATAATTAATAAAGTAACTCAATTTAATCCTAATCCTGAGCCTTCTAGTTGTCAAAAAACAGGCTAGGGTTTATCAGGTTTAAATTGTTCAAATTTTAAAGCTTTTAAAATAACAAATAAGGAAGATAAGGCAAACCCTAAAAGGGATCCTCAATTTTTGAAAATTTGGCAAAGGGGGCTAGGGTTTCTAAAACCCTTGCAAATTTCGAAAATATAGGGTGGAGGCTAGGGTTTCATGAACCCTAGGGAATTTCGAAAATTGCCTCCTTAGGGTTTAATTTCTATCTAGTTTTGATCTATTTAACTTTGTGCCAGATCAATGAGTACAAGGGCTCTGATACCACTGATGGGTTTTATATGTTACACAAATTTCATTTTGGCAAAAAAAATATAAACCCTAATTTCACATGCATCCTAAAGGATCTATGTTCTCACTATGATTAGCAAACAAATATTGAATATCAAGAACCCTAAAGTACATTTCTATTTTAGAAATTAACAAAAGGGTTACAAGAAAAAACATACTTTTAGTTTATTATATCAAATAAACTAATATTCCTTCTTTGTTGGTTTTCAGAAAGCAAGCATCAAAAGTCTCGTGTCTCTAATAGATCACACCCAAACCCCAAGAAGTTGGAGGCGTAAGAGGAGAGAGGAGGAGGAAGGAAATTTTCGAGTTCTCTCTTTGGAATGAAGTGATTTTGAAAATCATAATCCAAGGGGGTTTATATAGGTGATAGGGAGGCTAAGGATAAGAGAGGTTCCTTTTAGATAATCCTAATCCTTTTGCTTTTCCCCTAAGGCATCTAAGTTTCCTTAGAGCCCAAGAAAAGCTCTAAAAACCCTCTAGAACTCCTCTAGAACCGTCCCCCTTTATGGGAGGTTCTAGAATCGGTTAATGGTCCACTTTTGAACATTGTCACCTTTAGTCCTTCCACCTTTAATTAATCTTTAAATTAATTCCAATTAATTTATGATTAACTTTTAATCAGTGTTGCAAATATCGGCCTAGGCGGCCGATTAATCGGCGCCTAGGCGCTTGGCGGTCCTCCACCGTCGACGTTTATAGCTAATCGGACCCTATTATCGGACGTGGTCAAAATCGGTCAAAGACAGAGATTATCGGGTCTAGGCGAGTCTAGGCGCCCTAAACGGTAAAAAAAAAATTAAGGGCAAAAGTGTCAAATTGTTAGAATTGCTGCTAGGGTTCTTCTCACTCCATCGCATTCATTTCTTTTCTTTTTTGAAATTCTCTATGTAGTATGAAGGAATGAAAGAAAGCATGAATTGAAGCTTCTAAAACAACGCCATCTTCTTCTTCGATGTCATATGTCCCTCCTCCGACACCGTCTTTTTCTTCCATTCACGTCGTCGCAGTCTGTCAGTCGTCATCCTCGAAGCTAAACCAGTCTTCGCCTTCTGAAGCTTATACAATAGTCGCCGCCTCCTGTGTTATATAGTTATATAGCAATAATCAGGATGGAATCATCGATCATGGAATTCCCACATATCCACAGCCTCCTGCTATTGAATTCCCTTAATATTCACAAAGTTCCAAACGCGGTAGACAACAGGTTGCAGGTCCACATATCTTCCTGATGCTATTGGAACCCATTGTGCATAACACTTTTTTCTCCCCATTTTATGCAGACTTGGATCCAAATGCAATTGTTGGTAATTTACGTCTGATGTATTAGGGATCAAAAGGGTTTTTGTAATCATAATATCATGTTATAATGTTATATTTATTAATTTTTAGTAACTTTTAAATAGATATAATGTTATATTCTTAGGATTAATGTTTTATTTATTAATTTTTTAATAATTAATGGTCCCCGATTAATCCCCGCCTAGCCGATTAATCCCTTGACCCCAGTCCACCGCCGAGCTACCGTCGAGCGATTTCTGCAACCTTGCTTTTAATTAAAAATTACTATTTCTAATTAATATATTATTCTCAAAATATATTAATAAATCATATACTTTGATTTCTAATTAATTTATTGACCATATAATAAATTAATAAAATAGTCTCTCACTCCAAAAAAACATTTCAGTCAATTACTAGGTTTGAAGGCAACCCAAAAGGACTTTGCTAACAATATAAAGATTATATTAATTTAGTTATTGGCTTAGACACCTAATTCAACAGTCTCCCACTTGGATAAGTCCAAAACTAAATTATAGGTATAACTTCTGAATTAAACAGCAAATGGTGCTTTCCAAAGCGACTGCCGAACTCTAGTACGATCATATATTTTTCCTTTAGATAAGTGAGCAAATATTCTTTCGTTCTTCAAGATATCATATGGATATGAGATATGGATTAAAATCAATCTCATTTTCCAAAATTCTATTTCCCGATTCCCTGATTTGTGATGAAATCATAAGACTTCTAATTTAACACATCATATTAGTCCTTGTTGGGCGCAACACTATAAGTCAACACCAAATCATCGAGTGACCCAAAGATATTGCTTTTCCTGTTAGCGAAAAAAGAAATAATATACTTTGACTCATATACTTTTATATTTTACTCACCAAATCGAACATGACACTACGTTTTATAACATCAAGTTACTGATGCGTTTTCGCAATACCAATGTACAACCGACTTGTAAATTACAACTTATATATCTCCGTTTCAAGAATATAAGATGTTATCATTTCAGAATTACTCGTGATATAATCCATGAAGTAATTCTATGAGCGTGAGTTTATCTAATACTCAAATCTCTATTTACTAAGTACTATTGAACGTTGTAGCAACATAATTTCTATGTATAAACTCCTTAGACAATTTACAATCCAATTCATGACAGTCTTCATTCACTACTTACTTTTCGAAAGTATGAGCGACTGTGGAGCTTCAAATAATCAAATTATTAAGTAAGTAAAACATGCAAAGTGAAACATAATAATAAATTAATTATCTATGGTATTAGAACTCTTAAAAATATAAATAATCTCTATTATTTAATCGCCATAATAATTACCACTTTATTCATTGTATAATGGTTTGAGTAATCAACTAATCACTTGAATTAAACACCAGCCATGCCATGTCAGGAACATGCATACTATGCCTCTCTATGGTCCTTCCTTTGTAAACAGATCAGCTAGACAATATTCTAATGATGCACATTTCACAATTCCAAATTCTTATCACTATCCAAGATGTGATGGAATTCTAACTTAACATGCATTATTTCCTGTGATATCAAGATTCTAAAGTCTCAAAGATCGAGTCTTCAATATTACAAAGTATCCCATTAGAACTTTGTTACTAGAAACAATTCCATGGCAATGAAGTCTAAAATTCAAGGCATACTCCTTGAACATTTCTCTTGCATTATAGTTTCCAACTCACCTGCATACTTTTCAATCATCTCTCATTATTAAAACATTTCCATATTTCTGTAACACCGTAAATTTTCAAACAAAATCTTCATTTTAAAATCACATAAAACTCAATATCCCATTTTCTCAAAACCACAATGTATAAATTGTCAAAAACATAGATCAACAAAACAACTGGTAATATCTCAAAATCCTCAAACATAAACTCGAACAAGTGTGTACAATCAAGCCGGTGCCTTCTCGTGATCCTGAGAAGTACCTGAAACACATATCACATAACACGGTAAGCACGAAGCTTAGTGAGTTCCCCAAAAATACCACACACAATAATTAGCCTCTCATGGCTATATCTCGATAAGGACCCTCCAGTCATGTGTCTCAGTGAAGACCCTTCGATCTCACAGCTCGGGACGAACCCTCCGGTCCGGTATCTCAGCGAAGACTCTCCGGTATCACAAGAACAGAATAACTAAATAAGGCACATGAGTAATATACAACATAAATCACAAAGACAAAATGTAGGATATCACATAACTCAGTATAAGCACATAAGACCCTCCGGTCACACAATGATTACCACTCAGATAAGTATAGTGAGAAGACTCACCTCGGATGATGAACATATCCTATAAATGTTGTTGCTGCACACCGGCCTCTAACACTGAGCCAACCCACAATTAACCCAATTATTATCTAAGACCAAACCCTCACACATTAAGTCAAAAGATGGTTCACAAACTCGGACCATAAATAACCCAACCTCATTGGGCCCACCAAGGCCCAACCCTAACTCAAGTCCGAAGTGGTAAGCCCAACACAAGGGTCCAAGACAAATATATTCCCTTGACCAAAACCCTAAAAGTCAAAGAAAGTTAACACCCAGATCGTATGCTGGGCGTACAACCCTCAATGTTGGGCGTACAACTGATCATGCGTGCATTGGGGTGGACTCAACGCTACATTGCGTGTAACTTGGGATACACACGATGTACGCCCAAGACTCACTTTTCTTACTCTCCTGGTCTTAATCCATTAAGACAATTTCTACAATCTCAGATCTGGGATAGCTCGAGCCTATTACTTCACAAAGTAGGTGACTTTAAGCCTTAGCATGGTTGGGCAAGTCTAAAACTCATAAACTCTAATCCTTTACTCACAAAGGTCCACATATCTCATGCATGGAGAGATCTGGACGAACAAGATCTCATTTTTATGAATCCAAACGACTAACAACACCTAAAAGAATAGGTATTATAGTTTGGAGTTCATCAAACTCATAAAGCTTCAAGCTTAGGAGATAAAACTCTAAAAATGGACCCAAAACAAGAACTAGCACAACAATAAGCAAGTTTCAAACTTGATACCTCTGGAAGATGCACCAACAAGAGTATAACATAGATCCAAAAGCTAGATGCTCAAGCTATTTTCTTTCAAGGCTCCTTCTTCTTCAAAGGTCAAACATAACAAGTCATTACCCCACTAGATCCACATGAGAAAGCCACCAAGCTTCAAACTTTATGATTTCCGGAGCTAGATCAATATGATTAGGGCTTGGATCCACAAGCTCCAAGCCAAGCAATGCTTCCTCATGGAACTCCTTCTTCCACAATATGCACCAAAAACTCACTAAATCACAAAAAAACTCAAGAATCACTAAAATGGAGGCTAAGGGTCGATTTTTAGAGTTTAGAGGGACGGAGGCTGAATCTATTAGGGTTAGGTTATAAGATAAGGAGCATAAATAGGGTCCAAGACCCTAAAATAGGGTTCTGGTCTGATTGGCGTACGCCCAGCGTACTCCGAAGATCATTCGCGACCATCCTGGTCAGTACACCCAGCGTACTGCCTTCTTTACTATTACGCCCCGCATACGCTTTGTGTACGCCCCGCGTACTCGGCTAAGCCAGAAACCACGAAACTTTCGAAGGCCATAACTTCTTTGTTATAAATTTGTTTCCGGTGATCCTTATATCCACGGAAAAGGTAACGAGAATCTCTACACTTCTATCAACTTTATTTCTCCTGAAGCCCACTCGAACTTAGATCCAAAATTCATGAAAATCCCAAACCAACACTTTTGCCGATAGCCTTGGGATCTAAAGCACAACCCGAACCCTTTTCTCACACAATCCACCTTATCCATATCCAAGAAGGCCTAAACCTTTCTCTTTCAAAATCTGAAAACCTTCTCATACTCAGATTACAGCCCACGAGCCTCAAATCGCAAAACAATCTGAAACATGATGTTACAATTTCCACATGACCATCAATTCTGATCAAGAACCATCTCAATCCAGAATCATGTCACTATGGTCCGTCCGAATTAATATCATACTTCTAACTGTCCATAAGCAACCAATCTTTGGTATTACCTTATGTTGTTCTTGACAGTTATTTTAAAACTTTAGTCACACAAAATTCTAGTCCTTTTTCTCACAATTCTCCTAGCATTTGAAAAATTAGAATAAGTGAATATTATAACATATATAATCGGAACTATATCTGAAGATGGGACTCAACTCATTATATCTTATATAAGGATCTGATATATATATATATATATATGTTCAATCTCTTGCTATAATATTTCCATATATTGAATTTCCTATGTTGAAACATTTCAACATGATATTCATATATGTCTATGACTAAGTTCTATTAAACTATACAATCTAAACCTTTAGATTCGAAAAGAAGTATGGGTGTCCTCTACCATAAGTCTACTATAGAGAAATAATTCTCAAACTTTGCAATTCGCAAATTGAAAACTTTATTCTCTACGAACAATATTGTCAACATGCAATACTAGCATAACAATTATGCTCCTCCTAGCTTTGACATGTACCCATAAATCAACTGGACTTCTAATCCTAAGCCATATAGTTTTTGAAAAACAGGCTATGGTTTATCAAGTTTAATTGTTCAAATTTTAAGGATTTAAAAATAAAAAATAAGGATACAAGACAAACCCTAAAAGGGATCCTCAATTTCCGAAAATTAGGCAAAGAGGGCTAATACAGTTGAGATGACTTGATGTTTCCATAACTGGGTGTAACATCCATGGCGCAAGAGGGTTGGGAAATATTTAAGAAATTAGAATAAGGCTTTGGTGGAAATTCTCACCCACACCGTGGCGTGGAATTTAATGAACAAATGTCTTGGGAGGTTCCACGATGTGGCATCAGGAGGCCACACCGTGGTAGCCGCTGCAACTCAAATCTAGGATTTTTAGGGTTTCCCTTATATATAAATGCCTTAACTCCCTCTCTAGGTTATCTTCTTCAGCCTCCACCTCCCCATCTCGAAACCTCAGCCTCTTTTAATCTTGAAAGTTTATTTTTGGTGCTTTTTTGGGATTCTTTGAAGGAGAAGGAAGTCTTTGGTGTGGTTTATCACCTTGTAAGAACAATATACATCTTCTATCACATCTTCTGGACTTGGGTGAGTGTTCAAGACTCAATCTTTTCCTTGCTAAGTTGGTAATTATTGGATTTTGGTCCCTTTTCTTCATAAATTATGGATCTTGGAGGGTGGAATCTCATAAACTTTGTAACTTTATGAATCCCCAGGCCATTTGGAGTATTTGGCTCTTTAGATTTGAAGTAGAATTGAGTTTTGAGGCCATGCATGGATCTTGGCCCTTTTCGCCCTTGTTTTGACCTAATAAAAGTTCGAGGCATGCATTGGACATGCATGTTTGAAAAACAAGAATTTTCATGATGTAAATGGAGCTAGAAACCCTTTTGGAGTTGTTGGTCAATAGATCTTCTAGGTTAAGTTCTTATTGATTAGGCCATGTCATTTTTTTGCCCTGTTTAGACCTTGGAGTGAGATCTCTGTCTCTTGGAGGGTCTAAAGGGATAAATGTGACATCCCCATTTTCACGGCCAGAAACGACCGATTTTGTTTATGCTTTGTTTGAAAATCAGAGTAACATTTTAAATAAAAGTGTTGCGGAATATGTCCCAAAACAAAATATGATAAAGATTTATCAAAAGCATTTCCATAGAAATGTATTTCATTAAAAAGACTCGGGATGTCATGTTTGATACAGATCATAAGCAAAAACAATACAACATAGGCCTTACTACATTATTTTGTATTTACAGGCCTAAAATCCCTTAATCTCTCATCCCAAGACATCACATCTATGCTCATACGCCACTACCTGTAATACAAGAAAATGAGTGGTTCGGGCTTGGGAGCCTAGTTAGCACATAGGGTTTTCAACCTACAATAAATAAGTTATTTAATTTCATCAACCAACAATAACCCGATTACCCGTTCCTGTTATCCTCACTTTACGTCCCTAAACACCTATCATAAGGGACCTAGCCTAAGGATCATCATCGGGATGGACACTATTGCTAAGGGGATTCCTCAACAATAAATGTCCTTAAGGCAACCATGTGGGGGATGGAGTACACCGGTGAACACATCGTTCACAAATACCTACAGGTTGTGAGCCTGCTAGTGCTCCACTGAACTGTCTAGAAGAGCTCGTGGTTGTCATCCATACTCCGCTAGATGACAGAATCAACAACAACAACATCGAGGCCTCTCATCATTTTATCACACATCGTCTATTACATCTACCCATGTTTTACCCCAACATTTTTTGTGGATATAAAATACATATACAGTTTAAATCATTTAAGACATGTATAAAAATCATCCATCCAACATAGATAGCAAGTATACAGATAATATGCACACATAGCACGCAGTTTATATAAAATACTTCATATCGATGTGTAAGATGAAAGTGACTATGCACTCACCTTAAAAGGTGGCGATTCTGCCTTCGAACAGCGCTTCGTTATCTCAAAACAATTATCCCTCAATAAAACCTAGTATCAATATCACTAGGGTTTAGTCTAACATTAACCGCGACTAATTAATAGTCTAGCTATTATTACTATTATATAAGCGTTAAACAATGCTTATATAACCCATAATAATAGCCCAAATACTCCTTATAAGGTCCTAATAACATTACTATATTGAAACATAAGCTATACTAAAGATAGGGTAGGCATAGCTCACTTACAGCGGGTTTTCTTGAAAACCGGGCTTCGCTGGAGCAGCGTTCCCAAGCCGAAAGGCTCTTTTCTCGAGGATTTAGGAGCCTTGGGGCTTCCTTCGGGTGCTAGGGGGTTTACCTAGGCTTAGGGGGTTAGGGAGGCTTAGAGAGAGGTTCTAGAGAGAGAAAGAGAAGTTGGAAAGGTGTGAGAATGAATGGAACCCGACACCTCTATTTATAGGCTGAATTCCTGATGGACTCGCTGAGTCGGTTCACTGACTCACTGGGTCGATGCCACGTGTCATCACCTGATGACTTTTCTTGGGGAGAAAGCCTTGGCTCATATTCAACCACGTCACCCCTTTTCTATACGAGCTCCATTTTCGACGTTATTTTTTTCCACACATAGGTAAAAACAAGATCTATAACTTTCATTTAGGCTCTGTTGGCTAATTCTCGATCGATCTTAAATTTAGCAATAGGATGAGATTAGACTGTTAAATGACCACGAAGAATTCGTAACTCCTTCATACGGACTCCGTTTTCGTCTGTATTTTTACCTTTGAGTTCCTATTAATGAGATATTCAACTCTCATTAAGTTTGCATAAGCCAAAAACCGCTCGAACTAAAATTTGAGTTTCGGGCGTGCACTGCTATGCCAAATCTTAGAAAAATCATAACTTCCTCATACGAAGTCAGATTTGAGCGTTCTTTTTTTGTATGTTCTCGGTTTAACGTATACTAAAACTTTTTTTTTAGATCACTAAGGATAAAAAGTCATCTATCGTAAATTCACTATTTACTTCTCCCGGTGATGTGTCGGTTTTGCCGAAAAACTTCGACGGGTCATAACTTCTTCGTTATAACTCGGATTTCGGCGTTCTTTATATCCCCAGAATCCTTGTTTCGACCATTACAACTTTATGTAAAGATATCGGGTTTATCTCAAACTTTAATTTTTATGCTTATTTTTATCCTTTATTTATTATACATTTATAAATAAGTAATAAGCACACAAATACACATAATTCACATAATACTCAAATATTTCATCTTTATTACTTCAAAAAGAGTTACAATAGTTGACCTAGACTATTACATCGTCTAAAAATGCTTAGCCCCAAAACCCGGGCGTTACAATTCTCTCCCCCTTAGGATGATACCGTCCCAGAATCATGCATCAGCAAACAGGTGTGGGTAGCGACTCATCATGTCACTTTCTGTTTCCCATGTGAGATTCGAACCATTCGAATGTTTCCATCGGACTAGTACTAAGTCGACCATCTTGCGTCGTAACTTCTTAGTCTTACGGTCAACGATTGTCTCGGGCTCTTCGATCAGCCTCTTATTCTCGTCCATTCTTAACTCTGAGATTCGAATTATGTTGGGAACTTCTCTCGTGAATTTCCTAAAATAACACACATGGAAGGTGTTATGAATACCATCTAGTTCTTCGGGCAGTTCGAGCTTGTAAGCTTGGTTCCTAATCTTCTAAAGAACTTTGAAGGGTCCAATAAACCTTGGACATAACTTTCCTCATTTCCCGAATCTTATAAGTCCCTTCCACGGTGAGACTTTAAGCAAATTCGAATCCCCAACTTCGAAGGTCACCGATCGTCTTTTCTTGTCAGCATAGCTCTTCTGACGATCCTGAGCTGCTAACATCCTCTCCCTGATTACTTTTAACTTTTTAGCAGTCTCATGGACTATCTCGGGGCCCATAAACTGCTTTTCTCCAGCCTCAAGCCAACAAGACGGCGTACGACACTTCTGTCCATACAAAGCTTGATAGGGCGCCATCTTGATACTCGAGTGGAAACTATTGTTGTAGGAAAAATCTACCAAAGGTACGTGCTCATCCCAATTACCTTGGAATTCCAAGGTACATGCTCTCAGCATATCTTCCAATGTTTGAATCGTTATTTCGCTCCGGCCATCAATCTGCGGATGGTAAGCTGTACTCAAACACAACTCCGTACCCAATTCCTCCTGTATACTTCTCCAGAACCATGACGTAAAACAACTATCATGATTCGATACAATCATAAGAGGAACACCGTGAAGTCTTACTATCTCCTTCACGTAAGCATTTGCGAGCTTATCCATAGAATCTTAAACATATAAGGTTTCCAGATCCGGTCGACAACAAACCATAGATCCGAACAAATAACAGCATATCAGGCACAAAGCATTTAGCACATAAAAGCATTTTAGGCATAATTCCTAAAATAAGCTGGTGCTCACATATCACAATCATCGCTTCATATTCTAAGTTTAAGTCTAGAAATCCTACAAATTTCTAGTTCGCTTAAACTAATGCTATGATACCAACTGTGACATCCCCATTTTCACGGCAAGAAAAGACCGATTTTGTTTATGCTTTGTTTGAAAATCAGAGTAACATTTTAAATAAAAGTGTTGCGGAATTTGTCCCAAAACAAAATATGATAAAGATTTATCAAAAGCATTTCCATATAAATGTATTTCATTAAAAAGACTCGGGATGTCATGTTCGATACAGATCATAAGCATAAACAATACAACATTGGCCATTATTCTGTATTTACAAGCCTAAAATCCTTTAATCTCTCATCCAAAGACATCACATCTATGCTCATACGCCACAACCTGTAATACAAGAAACTAAGTGGGTCGGGCTTGGGAGCCTAGTTAGCACATAGGGTTTTCAACCTACAATAAATAAGTTATTTAATTTCATCAACCAACAATAACCCGATTACCCGTTCCCGTTATCCTCACTTTACGTCCCTAAACACCTATCATAAGGGACCTAGCCTAAGGATCATCATCGGGATGGATACTATTGCTAAGGGGATTCCTCGACAATAAATGTCCTTAAGGCAACCATGTGGGGGATGGAGTACACCGGTGAACACATCGTTCACAAACACCTACAGGTTGCGAGCCTGCTAGTGTTCCACTGAACTGTCTAGAAGAGTTCGTGGTCGTCATCCATACTCCGCTAGATGACAGAATCAACAACAACAACATCGAGGACTCTCATCATTTTATCACACATCATCTATTACATCTACCCATGTTTTACCCCAACATTTTTTGTATATATAAAATACATATACAATTTATATCATTTAAAATATGTATAAAAATCGTCCATCCAACATAGATAGCAAGTATACAGATAATATGCACACATAGCACGCAGTTTATATAAAATACTTCATATCTATGTGTAAGATGAAAGTGACTATGCACTCACCTGAAAAGGTGGTGGTTCTGCCTTCGAACAATGCTTCGTTATCTCAAAACAATTATCCCTCGATAAAACCTAGTATCAATATCACTAGGGTTTAGTCTAACATTAACCGCGACTAATTAATAGTCTAGCTATTATTACTATTACATAAGCGTTAAACAATGCTTATATAACCCATAATAATAGCCCAAATACTCCTTATAAGGTCCTAATAACATTACTATATTGAAACATAAGCTATACTAAAGATAGGGTAGGCATAGCTCACTTACAACGGGTTTTCGCGAAAACCGGGCTTCGCTGGAGCAGCTTTCCCGAGCTGAAAGGCTCTTTTCTTAGGGTTTTGGGAGCCTTGGGGCTTCCTTCAGGTGCTAAGGGGTTTACCTAGGCATAGGGGGAGGGGGGTTAGGGAGGCTTAGAGAGAGGTGCTAGAGAGAGAAAGAGAAGTTGGAAAGGTGTAAGAATGAATGGAACCCGACACCTCTATTTATAGGCTGAATTCCTGATGGACTCGCCGAGTCGGTTCACTGACGCGCTGAGTCAGTGCCACGTGTCATCACCTGATGGCTTTTCTTGGGGAGAAAGCCTTGGCCCATATTCAGCCACGTCACCCCTTTTGCAGCAGGACCCTGCCGACTTCTAAACACCGTACCTTTCGCATACGAGCTCCGTTTTCAGCGTTCTTTTTTTCCACGCGTGCGTAAAAACAAGATCTACAACTTTCATTTAGATTTTGTTGGCTAATTCTCTACCGATTTTGAATTTAGCAGTAGAGGAGATTAGACTGTTAAATGATCACGAAGAATTCGTAACTCCTTCATACGGACTCCGTTTTCATCTGTCTTTTTACCGTTGAGTTCCTATTAATGAGATCTTCAACTCTCATTAAGGTTGCGTAAGCCAAAAACCGTTCGAACTAAAATTCGAGTTTCGGGTCGTGCACTGCTATGCCAAATCTTAGAAAAATGACAACTTCCTCATACGAAGTCAGATTTAGGCGTTCTTTTTTGTATGTTCTCGGTTTAACGTATACTAAAAATTTTGTTTAGATCACTAAGTCTAAAAAGTCCTCTATCGTAAATTCACTATTTACGTCTCCCGGTGTTGTTCCGGTTTTGCCGAAAAACTTTGACGGGTCATAACTTCTTCGTTATAACGCGGATTTCGGCGTTCTTTATATCCCCGGAATCCTTGTTTCGACCGTTACAACTTTATGTGAAGATATCGAGTTTATCTCACACTTTAATTTTGATGCTTATTTTTATCCTTTATTTATTATACATTTATAAATAAGTAATAAGCACACAAATACACCTAATTCACATAATACTCAAATATTTTATCTTTATTACTTCAAAAAGAGTTACAATAGATGACCTAGACTATTACATCGTCTAAAAATGCTTAGCCCCGAAACTCGGGCGTTACAATAAAGTTGGAAAATTTATCCACTTGGACCTTGGAAAGGACCAGATCTGAGTTTTGAAGCCCTTGATGTTGGAAAGGAAAGTGACTTAATGTTTTAAGCTGCCCGGACCAGTCCCCACGGCGTGGCTCAGGTCACCACGACGTGGCGACTGGGTTGAGGGTCGTTTGTTCTGTCGTTTAGTAGTCGTGGAGTCGCTAAGGATGGCCACAATGTGGCGACCTGCTGTTATTGACTTTGACTCTTGATCGTTGACTTTGACCAAGTTTGACCTAAGGGTATTTCGGGTATTTTGAGTTGTATTTGAGATTGGTCACTGTTTGATGAATAGGTTACGACTAGAGCTGAGATTCAGAGCAGACCTATTCAGCTATCTGTTCGGTCTGAGAGGTGAGTGCTTTCTCACTGTACTTATGGGTCGTAGGCACCAATGACGACCCACTAGGTTATGTATCATGGTATATAGGATGTGCTATGTTGTAGTGATCTGTGTCCTGGTATATAGGATGTTGTTATGCAGTAGTGATTTCTAGATCTACATGTTTGTCTGTTGACTGGTCATATGATTATCTATTTTTTGGATATATGTTGTGTTATATATATGTTGATATAATATGGTTGGGTTGAGGCGATCCTGCTCTGTGCGGAAGCCAACAAACCTGGGAGCAAGCCAAACATAAGCTGCAGGCCAGTAACGCAAGTTGGACTTATGATGGGCCTCGGGAGAGGTCCAAACATAAGATGTTGGCCAGTAAAGCAAGTCAGACTTATGTTGTGGGCTCGGGAGCAAGCCAGACATGAGTTGTGGGCCGAAAGGGAAAGCTAGACTCATGTTGTGGGCTCAAGGGTAATATGTATGTTAGTTGTGGACCCAGTATGAATGTTGTTATATATTTCTGTGGTGGTATTTTGGGGGAACTCACTAAGCTTCGTGCTTACAGTAGTTTGTTATGGTTCCAGATTCTTCAAATGATTGGGGCAAGGCGAAAGCGTGATTGTGTTCATCCTTCAGATTTTATGTTATTTGGATTTTGGGTACTCTGATTATTGACTATCACTTTTGAAACAATTTTTTGTAAACAATCATGGTCATTGGGTTGATTTTGAAAAATGAAAATTTTACTCTGATTTTTGGGACGTTACACTAGGCTAATACCTCATCAGTTTAGATTTTTCCGTCTTTGTTGTTTATGACGTACTCTCATATTGTTGCTCCAAAAAGCTAGATGATTATACGGTCGATGAAGTAAAGAAGCAAATTATAAGAATTACAAAAAAAATGATGCAAATATTTGGGTCGCAAAAGTAGTCTTTGGTGAGTAAAGTTTCCCTTTGACCTCGTAAGATTCAATCTTTTTACAATTAATAAGATCTATCCTTTAATTTACACGTTGCCAAATGTTCGACAAGAAGTGCAACAAATAAGATTATTGTACTTGGGTCTATATCTTCTCATATGGGTGAAGCTGCAAGTTTTAGATTTAACCATAATGCATTTGTTATATCTATCATCGTGTATGCATCATGATTTTTTTTTTTTTTTTTTTTTTTTTTTTTTTTTTTTGTGTATTCCCTTATTGTCACAAAAGTACATACACACAACTATTAAATTGGTTTTTCATTGTTTTTAAACATGGAATTTGAAGTATGGTATTATGGCTAGTAGTGTTAGTCCTTTGACTCGATATGTTATTATAGAATTTGTGTATTATGGATAGAATGATTTTATAAACATTTTTCTATAAATTTGTCTTTTGTTTTATAAATTTTAGATAATAATTTTTCGGTTTTGTTAATGTTTTTTTTTATCTTTTTATCTTTCTTTCTTCTTTTATTTATTTATTTATTTATTTATTTATTTTTTTAACACAAGGGTTCTTAGGGAAGGATATGAAGCAAATAAGTTAATTCATAGGTTATCATCTTCCAAAGCAAAGCAACCGGAGTTTTACATGAAGTTAGATTTTAAATAAATTTAATTGATTAGATTGGTTTGGTGTTTGTGTTGCCATTTTCTTTAAAAATTCAAGGAAGCTATAGCTGTGTTGTCCAAAACACAAAACACTTTCCATTGATTTGCAAAGTATAATAATAAAAATATTTAGAAAATATAATATTATATATGTGTATATTACTAAATTGCAACTATTTACATATTTCTCTTTATATTAAAAAAGATAAACTTTTGTTTATAGTTACTGCATGGAACCGTTAGATTTTATGATTTAGCTATTAACTTATTATTATTCTTTTATGACTACTCTAAAAAAAATTGGAAAATCATTTATAAATGATGCAAAAATCAATTTGAAAACTTTTTTAATAATAATTAAAATATAGAAATAATGGCCCTTTATTAACGATAATAATATTTATTTTTAAGGGCAATGAATCCCGTTTAATAGCAATATTCGATAGGTTGGTATAATAAAGAATCAATGAAAGTACTTCATGCTTCATAAATACAAAAGAAAAACATAACAACGTACTTTCATTGATTACTTTATTAGTTTATTACAACATCATAATTTTTTAATATTCTTTTTTTGTAATGTTCTTATGATTAGGATATCATAATACTTGCCAGATGTTTGAAAATGATTGGTTCGTTTGGTTTTCCTGTTTTGGACAATATTTGGGATGTGATAATGATGTTGTCTTCCAGTTTTTGATAATAGAATATGTAAGCTTAATCTACCTTCATCTTAGTGATGGCCGAGTTAAGTATGATATAGATGATAAACGGAAAACAATGCTATTTGTTTCAATGATTTTGTTTAGTTTTCTTTGTCTATAGTGAATAACTTTGGTTGCCATTTCGTTGTAGATTCTTGACTTTGCATTTGATAGATTAGGGTAGATGAATCTTTGATACATTTAGAATGGTTTATTCAATTATTGACATGCAATGAATATGTTATATAAAGATTTAGGAGGAAATTTACATCTTTTGCACATACATGAGATTGAGAGTGAGTCTCATGTCCCACTTTTTTGAGTGGCCCTCCTTTAAACTGAACCTAATGAAGTTGTGCCTTTTTTGGCGGCTTTTTTCTTTCCTAGGCTCTATTGATGTTGTTCTTAGGGAGACAACCGCAAAACCATTCAATCAATTAGTAATTCCATACTCCTATTATTGTATGAATAAATGATGTCTGAAGTATAGGCAACAAGCTTATTAGCCTACTTGATCCTTGGTTGCAGGCAAAACCTAGAGTTGATTTGAATTTCAACGTAGTACTTGATTATTTTCAAAGGATGGAAAAAATTTGTACATTGCTAATATGGGAAGAAATGAAAGAAACATGCTATAGAAGAAAGTAAAATCAATCTATTGTTTTAACTATTGTCGTATTATCTAAATATAGAACAATTTTTACCATTATAATTTGATATAAATTTCAAAATATAATGTTTTAATATAAAATATAAATTGAATATCAATATTAAAACTTGATAGGTTTTCAAAATAAAGAACTTTAATAAGAAAAAAAAACTAGAAGAACCATGTTGTAACATAAACAAACATAAAATTAGATATCTATCTAATACAAAACTAAATAAAAAGATATTATATCTTTTGGAAGAATTCTGTCTATATCATTATAAACTTTCATAATTACAATTGTATCTTTATAAAACTTCGAAGTACATGTATATCTTTATAAAACCTATAACCTCGCATATATACTCAAATACCTAATTAAATCATAATTAATTTGTTTAAAATATAAAAATGTTATTTTTAAGTTAAATTATAACTAAATTACTAAATTACTTATATGCAATCATTCCCACAATCAATATCATTATTTTCTATATGGTTATTCAGTACCTGATTCTTTACCGTTTCATATTTTACATAATCGATTAATAAAATCTGTTGATTCTATATTCCTAGTTGATTGCTAGACAATATATTTCATCTTATACAATTGAGTTGGGACACCTACGATTATAATCCTCTAAACAATTTGTTATGGAATGAATTTGTAATTGATTGTTATGCAATTGAGATTTTCATATTCAAACATGTGAAATCAATCGATCCTAAGTCTATTATTGATCTACATCTTAGAAGTAACTATCAATGTTGACATTAGATTTTGGTTGATGGTAGCTCTAACTCGTATTTTGAATTTGGGACCAAAGCTATGTTCAAGTGGTCGATATTATTGCGTGAGTTCATAAAGGAGATATCAACCCTAACTCTATTTTTAATCCGCTACTATTACGATCGATATTTTTGGGATTCTTGGGAGAAAATGTAATGTTATAATGTTACAAGTTAATTAGTTTTTTTAATAATAAGAAATCAATTTAAATATAGCGTTTTTATTATTTAAATAAATTAATTATGATTAAATTAAGTATTTGGGTATATATATATATATATATATATATATATATATATATATATATATATATATATATATATATATATAAGTTTATAAGTTTTATAATATACATTTCAATTAAATTTTAACAATGATATATGCATAATTATAAAAGTTTCTAAGAACATAATTTTTTTTATTTTATGTGAACATAAAGGTCAGACAAGACCACACCCGATTATACATTATCAAATATTTACTGTAATTGCTTAAGTAATCACACTTTAGTATAATTGCAAACAAACCCGACAGTTTCTTAGATATGATTACAAAACTATATTATTATACTCATAATTTGTTTATAATTTAGAATATATATATATATATATATATATATATATATATATATATATATATATATATATATATATATATATATATATATATTCTCTCGAACCACTCTTAAAATACGAACTTTTTTGTGTGATAAATTTTTTTCAAAAAAAGTGAGATAAAACACCAAATCAGTCCTATACTCCTATAGAAACATACTCACAAAAAAAATCTCAAAAAAATGTGCATATACGACTTGTACGTATGTACATTTTTTACAAACTTTGTGAATTTCTGACATTTATGCACATATGCACCTATCATATATACACATTTTTTTCGAGAATTTTTTTGTGAATATGCTTCTATAGGACCGAGTTAGTGCTTTATGTCACTGTTTATGAAAAAAAATATCACACAAAAAAGTTCACATTTTAAGAGTAGTTTTGCGGAAAAAAATGAGTTCGCAAAAAATCCTGACCTATATATATATATATATATATATATATATTATATATATATATATATATAATATTGTATTTTGGCAATTTTTAATCCGTTTAACTTGTCCAATCTATTTGTAGGTCGGTCCAAGTCGATTTGAGGCATGTAATAAAAGCAATTATGAGACTTAAAAATACAGAAAATTATAACTAAATAACTAAAGTTGAAGTATAATATAACTGAACATTTGTAACAATGTATCAATATTGAAGTGGAATCTATAAGATCTCATTCCAATCTTCAAAAAATCTCTTCGATGCTTTTACCCATCTCTTTTCCAATTACATGCCTCACCATATTCGATGAGATTTTAGGATCTTGATCACATAAACTTATTAACTTTTGTATCTATTCAGTTGGGGGCTAAATCAAGCTTCCGAACAACTTGATCAACCTAATCATAATCAAACTTCACATTGCCTTTAGTAAAACAAAAACATAATTATACAATCAACTTTGCATATCCAAATTGAATTGTAATTTATAGTCCATAAATGGAATAAAGAACAATATCTATCAAACAAAATTTTGAAATCATATCAAATTCAAAACTATTATACCATTTCACCTTTTACTGCCCTTCAATCTTACAAATATTCATATGTTTAGTAAGTGACCATGCAACATAAATCAAGAAAACTACAATGCAGACATGGAGCTATAAATAATTATATACCCATGAAATAAAAATTGAAATTAAACTAGTATTCAATAAGAATCCATTAATATCATGTTCATCGTGTCTCTTCCACATTGCCTCTGTCTTTTCTATTTTTAATTCTTTTTTAAAACTAATACAAAGTTGAAATACCTAAAAACTTATCAGGGGAGAGAATACAAATTAAGTGATTGACATATACTTCACTTACTATCATATTCAACCTTAGAGAGGAGCAAATATAGTCACAAAGATCGAGAAATCAGTTTTAGATGCCAATTGAACTTTAGAACTTCATATTTCATAAATCGGTATCTAGAACTTGTAGAACTTCAGAAATTAGAAATTAGATATCATGTTAGAAACAGATTAGCAAATCAGTTGACGAACTGGACAATGAAAAATCAGAAAAATCAAAGAGTAGGAGAGATAGAATCGCAGTCCCGTTGGGGGCTTCACTTCAACTTGATTGGTTTGTTCAATTGTTACACTCCAATACCTTTTTAACGCTCGTAGATCCGGGCTAGTCAATTTAGAGATAATAGGGGTCGAAAATGAATTTTCGACAAAAGATTATTTAGAATAAATAATCTTAACTAAGTTGTAGAATATGTCTTAAGGGTTCCATACATATAAAGAACGCCGAAATCCGAGTTATAACGAAGAAGTTATGGCCCGTCGAAGTTTTACGGCAAAACCGACATGACACCGAGAGACGTAAATAGTGAATTTATGATAAAGTGATTTTTAGCATTAGCGATCTGAATTAAAGTTGTAGAATATGTTAAACCAAGAACATCCATAAAAATAACGCCCAAATCTGACTTCGTATGAGGAAGTTATGAATTTTCTAAGATTTTGCATAACAGTGCACGACTCGAAACTCGAATTATAGTTCGAGCGGTTTTTGGCTTATGCGACCTAAATGAGAGTTGAAGATATAACTAATAGGAACTCAACGGTAAATGTACAGATGAAAACGGAGTCCGTATGAGGGAGTTACGAATTCTTCGCGGTCATTTAGCAGTCTAACCTCCTCGTACTGTTAAATTTAAGATCGGTCCAGAAGAAGCCAACGGAATCTAAATGAAAGTTGTAGATCTTGTTTTTACCTATGCGTGGAAAAAAAAAAGAAAGTCGAAAACGGAGTTCGTTTGCGAAAGTTATGAATTTTTGAAAATCGGCTGATTTCCACCCTGTGTGCGATGCCACATGTCAGCACCAGGCTGCGTCTGGCTGTAGCCAGCCTGGCTCACGACGTAAATATCAAAAATTCAGGACGTGAACCTTCCTCCAGCCTCCTATAAATAAGAGGTGAATCCCTCTTAATTCCTCACACCTCCCATCCGTAACAACTCAAATTTTCAAACAAATTTTTTCATTTATTTAAAATAAAGTATTTCCATTCAAAACAAGGCATAAATAGTTTAAGTATTCTGTCAAGTACAAATAGTCAAAATCCCAAGATCATAAAAGCATTCTTCAGTGTGTATCGATCACGCCGGCGCCTTCCCACGGTCCTCGCTAGTACCTGAAACACATACATAACCACTGTAAGCATAAATGCTTAGTGAGTTCCCCAATATACAACTTACGCACATACGCCTTTCCAGGCCCTGACCTTCCGGTCCATGTGTCTCAGGGGACTTCCGTCCCTGCTGGGTAAACCTTCCGGTCCTACCCACGCCGACCTTCCGGTCCATCACACAACATATTGCCTTCCGGCCCATAACATATTGCCTTCCGGCCCATAACATAATCGCCTTCCGGCCCATAACATACATAACAAACAGCTTACCAAATATAGCATACATATCACATATCATATCTGACCTTCCGGTCATACAGTCAAACCCTTCCGGGTACAGTATAGTGAGAAGACTCACCTCGTGAATATCGAAAGCTAGCAAATCTCGAAATCACTCGTGCTCGATCCGCCGAGCTACAGACTCCCTATAATACCATATACCCCTTATTAATACTCTTATCATTCAAGACAACTGACCCTAAGAATTTACATGCAGACCAACCCTGGTCAACGGTCAGCTTGACCGGACTCGGCGAGTGCCATGGCGACTCGGCGAGTCTAGACGTTCTCCAACTCTCTGAGAGTCCCTATCTACTCGTCGAGTATCCTCCTTGACCCGACGAGTTACTCCTGGAAGAATCGCGGGGCCATCCCGACTCCACTCGCCGAGTCTGAAGAACAGCTCAACGAGTTCCAGTCAATCTCCAAGCTACTCGCCGAGTCTGTTCATCGGACTCGGCGAGTCCATGCCATGCAGTCGATTAAACTGCTTCCTGAGATAAGTTTCGTCCCGAAATACACAAGCATGGGACCTTCTGGACCTCTAAAGGTCCTAATACAGGATTATAGTCGTTGGGTAACAAGGTACTAATTCATCTAATCACCAAATGGGTTCCATAAACCCTAAATCCATGCACACATCAACATAACAGAAGGGAATCCGAAATATTACCTGAAATATGTACTCTCTGTGTCCCCAAACCGCAGAACTCGAATCCCTTGCTGTTCCTTTAGCCAAAGCTCTTCTCCTCCTTGCATAACAATTTCTTCAAAGCCCTAATATCCTTCAATCTTGCTCTAGATGCCCACAGCCGTTTAGGGTTCTTCTCAGTCGACTAAAGACGGACAATGACGGCCTATAAGTGCATTATATACGACCCAAACCTGAACGGTTAGGGTTTTCGCTAAACAGCGTAGACACGCCGAGTCCATATCGGACTCGTCGAGTCCAGTCGCGAACCCGCGACCAAGTCTGCGATCCTACTCGGCGAGTCTAGGCTCCAACTCGCCGAGTCCCCTCTTAACTCACCCCAAAAACATAATTTAGCAATACCTGAGATTCCGGGCTGTTACACCATCACTTCCCCCTCTCTCTAGAACTTCTCTCTAGCCCCTGAAACCCCCGAAAAGCCTAGGGAACCTCCCTAGCACGAGGCGGAAGCCCCGGAGTGCCCGACGGCCCCAAGAAGAAGAGCCTTTCGGCTCGGGAACGCTGCTCCAGCGGCTCCCGTTTTTGAGAAAAACCCGATGTAAGTGAGTTATGACTACCCTATTTTTAGTATAACTTATGTTTTAATATAGTAACGTTATTAGGAACTTATAATGAATATTTGAGTTATTATTATGAGTTATATAAGAGTGTTTCTTAACGCTTATATAATAGTAATAATATCTAGACTATTAATTAGTCGCGGTTAACGTTAGACTAAACTCTAGTGGTAATGATACTAGGTTTTGTCTGAGGGGAATTGTTTTAACAGTAACGAAGTGCTGTCCGAGTACCGAGTCATCACCTTATCAGGTGAGTGCATAGTTACTTTCATCTTACACATTGATATGAAGTATTTTATATGAAATACATGATATGTGTGTATATTGTCTGAATACTTGTTGTCTGTGCTGGGTGAAAGATTTTCATACATGTTTTAAATTATTTAAACTGTATACGTATTTTATATCTACAAAATGTGTTTGGTAAAACATGGGTAGATGAAATAGTTTATGTGTGAAAAAAATAAAATGATGAAGAGGTGATATAGACCATGAGGTAAGGGTGAGAGGTGAACCATGAGAGAAACCTTTTACCCAAGTGATGGCCCCGTCATCCAGCAGAGTATGGATAACAATCACGGACTATTCTAGACAGTCCAGTGGACACTAGCAGGATCGCAACCTGTAGGTGTTTTGAACTTTGTATTCACCAGGTGTACTCTAAAAACCCATCGACATGTATTGTAAGTGGATTATCGGAAACGATACTGTCGATAAACGAGATAAAACCCATTGACCTGTATTGCGAGAGGAGTCTCGGAAACGATACTGTCAATAAACGAGATAAACCTTGGTAACTATGGAATTAGTGTCTGTTGAGTAAACCTTGGCAATGATGAATTTCGTGTCTATTCCTTAGGATAACCCTTAGAAATAAATAAATGAGGAATAGCTGAATTCTTAGGGTAGAATAAAGAAGATAATGGGGATGGGTAATTGGGTTGATTGTCTAAATGTTTAAACATAATAATTATATTATTGTGGGTTGAAAACCCTATGTACTCACTAGGTTTCCCAACCTGACCCACTCAGTTTATTTATATCACAGGTGTTGATATGAAGTCACATTACACTGAGAGATTAAGGAGATATAAATCACTAGTGATAATGAATGTATGTTCTGTTTATGCTTATGTTTCTGTATTGACAATGACATCCCAAATGTTTTAAAATGAATAAAAATATTTTTCTTTGGAAATGCTTTGATAACGTATTTATCATGTTTTACTGGGAAAAAAATTCGCAACATTTTTATTAAAAGAGGTACTCTGACTTTTATAAAGCATAAACAAAATCGGTCTTTTCTGACCGTGAAAATGGGGATGTCACAACCTTTATGCAGGGTCGGCCTTATGTGTTGTTGAGTTAAGTTAGGGATTAGGGGCCCATTTCCTAAAGGGCCCCAACCAATATACCTCAATGTCGATACTTCTCTTCTCCGGACTCCATTTGATGATTAGTGATATGCACGCCTCATCAAAAATAAAAGCGGCGACTTTTGTTCTTCTTCCTTCCTTCTTCACTCTCGCTGATCGATTTAGGCTTCTCCAATCTCGATTCTTGAACATTGAAACGTTGCTTGAACCGCTGATTGCTGAAATACATTCATTGTTCTTCTTCCTTCTCCATTCTCGGCTTCTTTGATCAATTTCTCTGATTCTCCATTGTTCAAAAATTTATGATGATTCAAGGTATGTGCAATGTTTGACTGTTTTCACTTGATTTTTCCATTATCAGATATTGATTTTCCCATTTCATTAGGGTTGTAATGGTAGTAGTCTTATCTTCACATTATTTTTGCAATAATAATCCTAAAACAAGGTTGTATGAAGTGTAGAATGTATCAATACACAAGCTGTATGGTTTCACGAGGAATCCTAATTTTTGTTTATCTACTTTATAGTTCTTCAATATATTTATTTTCTGATTTCTAACATAATAGATACCACTAAAGACCATATTTTTCAAAAATATGGTCCAACTTTATTGTATTCATAATAACATGTGTTTTTGTTAAACACATTGCTGCCCCAAAAAAAGGATTATTGAAATGGTTTTCGGTTGATGAAAAAATGAATTAATTGTTGCCCCCATCTACTTTGACATTGGTGAACAAAGACGATAAGGAAGATCACAGATAAAATGAACAATAAGAGAACATTAGTTCAGCTTCACATGGTATGTTTATTGTTTTAGTGTAAACTTAAATTGTTGAATTAGGTTAGTATGTGATTATTGTGTGTTAGAGTTGAAATGATTGTCCCTTTACTAGGAATGAAAAAAGAACATTGGTTCAGCTTCACATCAGTAATGCAGTTTATCTCAAATTGATAAGTGTTATTTCTTGATTCTAGTTGGACTAGACTTAATTTTTTCACATACATAATGAACTTTATCCAAATATTGCATACATAATGTGCATTCCATACATTGATTCATGCCCTATCATGTGTATACTAATGATTTTAGAATAATACAAGTCAAAGGGCCCCAAATTTTGGTTCATTTAGAGCCCCCAAAGTGATTGAGCCGCCCCTGCCTTTATGAATTTGATGAACTCGATGTAAATGATTGATATCTGGGGCTTTCAAACAAATTGGGTCGTGGACAGTCGCTTTAGTTGCCCCCTTACAGATCGGCTCTGCCCATTTGTCCGGTGCCATTTAGCAAAGATAATAATAATAAATAAATAAATAAATAAATAAATAAATAAATAAATAAGTCAACCTATTAAACACATTGGCTATCATCTATTCCAAAAAAAATCCCTTCACTAATGACAAATACTCGTTTTACAATGAATCAAAAGGTTACTATCATAAACACATGTATGATTATATGTTATAGAACCAATTATGTGTCTCTTCACATACAATCAAGACAAAAAAGTCGTAAATATGACTCATTATGTATATTTTTTTTCACGACAAAATTGCAAAAATGGTCCCTGTAGTTGGCAAATTTCTGTAGTTTTGGTCCAAAACGATACCTTGGTGCACTACTGGTCCAATATTGGATATTTTATTGTTTTTGGTCCCTACACACTTGAAACGACGATTATGCCCTTATAATTTATATTTTTCATTTTTTTAATTGCTGAAATATATAAATTAATTTAATTTATATTTTATTTGTTTTTTCTCCCTCAAAAAAACACACACCACTAAAAGAAACGAAGAAAGAAACAAGGACGACCAAGGATTGCCACCCTCAACCACCCACCGGTGACCCCTCACCGCCATGAACCACCACAAACGGCCACTCTCTATCCCCCTCTTGTATTGTAGAATCCATTGCACCACCCACCCTTCACGTTTTCTGTTTTCCTTCTCCTTTCACTGCCAAGAACAACCACCACCAACGAGTGGTGTTGTTGTTGTTGTTGTGATCACCGAACATCACTAGGAACCACCTCATCTCACCAGTTTTACCAATCAGCAACAACCCAAACACACCCTTTGACCACTGTCACCTCCCCTCTCTCTCCCTTGCTTATTTTCTCATATGACAATAGCCCCACCAGAGGTGGCATCAACCTCCCAAAAACCATCGACTGCCACCCCGTCTTTCCCCCTATGATGATGAGCAAACACCAATCCTCACTATGAGATCTTGAAAAAATGAAAACAATTTGTTTCTTATTGCTATCGATCAAAAGCACAAAGCATCATCCAAAATGATTTGTAACTGTTGCACACACCAACTGTTCGACAGATTGCTCCAAAGAATAATCATCTTCTAAAATGTTGTTTTTTGATTGGATTTGTTGTACAAATTGTAAACCCAAATGTGCATATCGACGCTCTGCAACATCACACAAGAAGCCATGGGAGGGGAGGTGGAGGGATTAGTAGAAGAACTGAGAAGAAATGGAGGGAAAGGGCAAATCGGAAACAACACTGTAGGAGGAGGTTCGTGGGTTTGGTCAGCAACTGAAGGGAGGTGAGAGGTTGACAACCGGTTTTTCCGAGGGGCTCTCTTCCTCGACTGTTAGCTTATCTCACCGGAGCTATGGCTTCGGGGAAAGCAGGGTTCGAGCAAAACAATAATAGAGGGTGTTTGGGGTGATGCGTCTTAATAGGAGAGAGAGAGAGAGGTTTATTATTATTTTTTTTGTTTTTCATTTTATTAAAAGAATAAGAAAATAAATAAAAGAAATTAAAATATAATTATTTAAAGGGCATATTAGTCAATTTAGGTGGGATGTGGACCAAAAACACAAGAAAATACAACTATATGGACAGAAACTACACAAGGTATCTAAAATTGGACCAGTAGTGCACCAACATTTCGTTTTGGACCAAAACTACAGAATTTTGGCAACCACAGGGACCATTTTTGCAATTTTGTCTTTTTTCAATTTTAAGGTGACATTAAACATTAAAAACTTTTACTTAGACCATAAGGTGTGGGCAACTAGATGTAACACCATTTTGGTGCCACATCACATGTCACATCATCAATGGTGTTATAACACCAAGTGGGGAAATGGACAACATGTTGTATCTTGTTATGACACCAACTTTTTTTCCATTTTATAATTTATTTTTTATTTATTTCGATTTTTTTTTTAAATTTAGACAAATATTTTTTAAATATAAATAATAAATAAAACATAATGTTTAAAAATTATAAATAACAATTACAAATTTTTAAAGATTAAAATTAACATAAAGACTAAATTACACATAATATCCAAAAACAAAAAAAGAAATAACATCCAAATTCAAAAAAAAAAAAAATATAACGCTATTCGTTATCGTTATTGTTACCATAAAAGATATAATCCGTCAAGTCCACTCGAAATTGTCTGTGTTTATTTGCGTCATGAATGTAAACAACGCGATGCAAATAATCTATTGTTCCTGGTTGAAAATGAACGTGTCTGGGGTCCGTTGGATATAGTGTGCAATATTTCGCCCTTTATCTTATACTATCATGTTATGCATTATGATACATGCATACATGATATATCGTAGAGTTTCTAATTCCAATGGTCGTGCTGCACGTTTGACTATATGCCACTTCGTCTTCAGCACTTCAAAAGCACGTTCCACATCCTTACGTGCTCCTTGTCTTCTCTTAAAAAAATTGTCTCGTTCTTCAACCGGGTGGCGGAATACCTTCACGAATGTGGAATACTGAGGATATATTCCATCTGTAAGGTAATACCCATATTTGTATTCGTTTCCATTTACCGTGAAAGGAGCATCCGGGGCTTTTCCATTCAAAAGATCGTCGAATATTGACGACTGATCAAGAACGTTGACGTCGTTGTTGGATCCCGCAACCCCAAAAAATGCATGTCAAATCCATAAATCTTGAGAAGCGATAACCTCTAACACCAACGAAAGTGATCCGTGATGACCACTTGCGTATTGCCCTTTCCATGCTACCGGAAATTTTTTTTCATTTCCAGTGTGTGCAATCAATGCTTCCGATCATTCCGGGAAACCCATAGCGTTCTTCATGCGCCGCATACAATTCTTGCAAATCATGCAACGAAGGTTTCTGCAAATACACGTCTCCAAAAGTTTCAACAACACCCCTTAACAATGTATACAAACTCTCTTTTGCAGTTCTTTCGGACATTCTCATATAATCGTCCATGGTGTCGGGTGACTCCCCCATAGCTATCAAACGAATGGCCGCAACACATTTCTGCAACCTTGTAAACCCTCGTCTACCTCTAGCATCATATCTTAATTGAAAAAATTTGTACCTAAACATAAATTTACTACAGTTTAAAAATATATTGCATATGTTGTAAAATTAAAGAAACATGTAGTACATTTTTATTTATTTTGTATACAAATATAGTAAACAAACGATGCCGGCCTTTCAAGGCGTTGACGGTTCGTAAGAACACATCCCTACTCAAAAGAAATCTTCTTTTGAAGTCCTTCGCCCCGTATACACAATTATTCGCAAAGTAATCGCGATATAGATGTTGGTGTCCTTCCTCGCGATTTCTGTTTAACATCGCACGTCTTGTTAGTAGCGGGACTGAGTCTGGTTGTAGCAGGTCGGTAGTATAATAATGATACATCATCCTAAAGAAAATATCGTCATCTGAATCATCGGACGAGTCGAAATGATCCATATTTTTTTTGAAGATAATTGAAAGTATGTAGAGAGGAGAACAGAAAGTGTGTGAAATTTTTTATAAAATGGGAGGTATTTATAGGATAAATTGTTTTTTTTAATAATTAATTTTTTTTTTCAGACCGTTGCAATTAAAAGTTTCAAACGGTAACAATTCATTCGTTTCATCCCGTTGTGACGCCAACGAGATCCACCTTCGACGAGTTGCAAGGAGCAGGGGGGGCGGTGTTCCCCCATTAAGCCGCCGTCGCCAAGCGTCACGTCACCCGCGTTGGTTCTCGTTTGGCCCATACCTATTGCTCTTAAATATATCATAACTTCAAAAATTACAAAAAGATAAATGGTTGACTTTAAATTAATGTAGTAGGTCTAAAAGACACATCGAAGTTGTATGGGGTAGGTATGGCGAGTTGGTTAGTTATAAAGGTTTGTGTTGACTAATCAAATCCAAAATAAATATACAAAGTCAAAAGATATGGTCAAATTCTCAAATCACCAGTTTTTTTAGAGTTTGTGAGTCCAAATCAATATATGATAACATGGTCAACCAAGTTTTGGTGTTGATATATAGGTTGATGCTGAATATTTACATGATTATTGTATATTTCAAACAAAAGCGTATGCATATATTGGAACTTTGGAAGCGTCGATGTTATAAATGATATTCTAATAAACATATTTGTTTAACTAATTTCTCTATAGTCTATAAATCATGAATTACAACAATTGTCCTTAGCCTTGTGTGAATTGACACTTTTAGTTTTTAAAGACGATAGCCTAGCAACCATCGATTCACTTCCTCCTTTAACATGACACTATGACATTGAAGGGGAAAATGGATAATCAAACCCTTTTTTTTTTTTTTTTTTTTTTTTTTTTTTTTTTTAATTTTTAATTTTAAAACAACAAATAAATAAGTAGCTAAAACAAAATTAAATTGTCTTTATTATAAGATATTTCATAAAAATGGGGACTTAATATTTCATATAGTAAAGTATATTTTTCTAAATAGGAATATTGATACAAAAGCTCTTAGGTTAAAATTTTGTTTAGATGATGATGACCAAGATTTTTTATTTATTTATTTATTTTTTTGACGTGCGTTAGACATAGTTTATCTATCAACATTTTCATTTGATGTAGGAATGTTAGAGACTGGATTCGAACCAAAAACCTCACTTAGAGACCCAAAATCTTATCACTAAGTTGAATCGTTTTTCAAAAATATAATGCTGGATATTATTATATATTTTGTATAACACATGATGACTTTAAATTGTATTATTATTATTATTATTATTATATTTTTTATGAGTGTATAAATATATTTTTAATTACGTTTTAAGGTATAAAGATATTTAAAAATATAAAAAATATGCTTTAAAAGGTTAAAATGCATTTTAAATGTATTTACAACTTTGAAAATGTATTTATACCTTTAAAATTTTATCTAAGTATTTAAAAATAAATTTACAATTGTAAAAATATAAATATGTATATTTATGTTTTTTGGAATTATAAAAGATATATATATATATATATATATATATATATATATATATATATATATATATATTAAACTTGCAAAAAAGTAAAAATATCTATTTATATTTTTGAAATATATAAAATATGTTTTTAAATACATAAATACATCTATCTATATTTTTCAAAAATATAAATAGATATTTTTATTTTTTTGCAAGTTTAATATATATATATATATATATATATATATATATATATATATATATATATTATAATTCCAAAAAACATTAATATGTTTTTAAATACATAACTATATCTTTTTATAAATATGTGTTTGACATGCTAAAAGACAAATATGACAAAAAGTTTGTAAAATATTAGGGATTAATGAACATAAATTTGAATTTAAAGTAAAACCGTCCGAATCGACAAACTTAAAGGATTTTGTAGCGATTTCCCTTCTAAATAAGCAAGCCTTAGGACTTTAGAAACACGTTTTCCAACATATTCTTCTTGATCAATCAAGAATGAGATGGTTATTTTTTCTTCTCTTCAACAAATGAGATGGTTATCTTTTATTCTCTTCGATCAACCCATTGAAAATCATTTTTAGGACTTAATCTAACATATTTATAAGGTCTAAACCTTAAGTCGAAGATGGTGTTTGAGATTCCTTTTCAAAATAGTTTATTGACTTGATTTTTGTTTTTAAAGTCGACAAGTAACAAAATATTTGACTATTGTATAAGTGCATTTCAAAATGACTTTTTTGGCATGTTTTAAAACGAGGTTAATAAAAATAAGGAAATTCTGACTTTTTAAATATCACACTCTCATTTTCTTCCCTCGTTTCTTTCCATGTCATTTTCAATCATTTTACAATTATACGACTTTTTCTACCATAAAAGTTAATACAAACATTTTTTTAAAACTCTTTTTGCTACCATAATAAGCATGGTTGCAGAAATCGTTAATCGGTGGACTAGCGATTATGGATTAATCGGCTAGGCGGGGATTAATCCGGGATCATTAACTATTAAGAAATCTATTCAAAAATTTATAAATCTAACTTTAATCTTACAAAATAAGCGATTAATTGGTGATTAGGTCCGACTTTGACCTTTGTTGACTAAACCCGATTAGGTCCGATTAAGTATGGTTAGGTCAAATTAATTCCTACTTTGACCTGTATTGACCAAACCCGATTATAGTGATTGATTAGCAATAATCTCATCGGTGGAGGTTCGATTAGCGATTAATCGCCGATTCTACCAAACCCGATTAGCGATCAGAGGAAATCATTGTTTCGTTGGGCTCAATCACAACTTTGTACTAGACCTATGAACTAATTTATATAACATAACACGCCTGTAATTACTTACAAAAAATCAAGGTTTTAAGAAAAAGAAAACCAGAATAGCAAGGATTCAAACCCCATACCCCTCACACACAAAGATCTACCTTACCCCTAAGCTAGAAGTACTTTTATGCATTTTTTTATGTTGAACTTCAATACATAATGTCCGTTAACCTCGAAACATTAAATAAATGTTGATTATTATTATTATTATTATTTATTTTTATGAAGGTATAAAAATATTTTTAAATATATTTTTAGATATATACATATATTTTTAAATGTAAAAATATGATTTTAAAGGTATAAATATGTTTTAAATATATTTATAAACAATCAAAACACAAATCATTCAAATATACAATGAACAATTAAGTAATTAAAATCCCAACCAAACAAACCAAGATGTATTATGAGATTACTTTATTGTTCATACTAGTGTTGGTTGTTAACCTAAATAAAAAAGAACCTTAAAAGTGTTTCAATTTTATCATTGAGCCACTACTTTAGTCCATAACGTGTAACATCTAAGTTGCTAATGTCAAAATCATTCTCGTAAACGTGTCCATATGAGGGGTACTCCCTACCCCAAATCACTTTGAGCTTTTATGGGACTTGTATATCGTGTTTGAATTCTAAAAGAAGTTCTAAAGCCAATTTATAACAAGTAGAAAGTATTTACTAGACCTTCAAAAAACAATTAACAACAATATTAATTCAAATAAAAACTAGACAAAATTGCAAAAATGGTCCCTGTCGTATGCATTTTTTGGGGGTTTTAGTCCAAACTCCGACTTTTTTGGATTGGTGGTTCTTTTAAACTATTTTGTTTGCATTTTTGGTCGCTGTCCAAACTAAAAAGACTATTATACCCTTAATGAATTTAATTTTTATTTTTCTTTCACTTTTTAAAATTATTATTGTAAACCGGACCCACCTCTCTCTCTCTCTCTCACATCGTCTTCTTCCTTATATCTGCTTCCAATATAATAAAATCACATACATATACATTGAAGTTAAAAATAATACATGTACCATCAACTCAAATACACATACACCTCTTGCCCTTCGTCTTCCTCCTTTGCCCTTCGTCTTCCTCGACAAAACATCACTATCTTATTTGAGCATTTGATTGATAACCTTACGTGCATCTTCTAAGTTTCCATAATTACCACTCAGTAGAATCATTGAGTTCCACAAGATGAGCTATTTGACAAGAATTTCATCAAATACAATGAACAAAGTTCCAACAAAAATATGCATACATTATACAGATTAAACACAACCATCACTTTTCTTGATCCAATCTAATAAAAATATGCAGACATTATACATATTAAATACAACCATCACCTTTCTTGATCCAATCTTGAAAGATAAATATTGAACAAAGATTTAGAAGGGAGATAGGAGAGTATGAGAGAGGAAAGGGGAAAGGGGAAACATGACTGTAGTGGCGGCAAGGTGGTGGTCGGAACTCCACAGCAGTGGCGTTCGGCGGCAATGGGTTGCTCCGATCAACAGAAAAAACGAGGAGGGAGGTGTTTCTCGGTGGGAAGGTGGCAGTGGGTGGCGGAGGGAGGAGCTCCGACAGCCTCTGTTGCTTCTGTTTGGTCTTCTGCTGGCGGAGACGAAGGAGGGAAGAAATGGCTCTAGTGATGGCTGGAGTGACACGACAGGAGGGGGTAGAGGGAGGTGGTGGCCGGTGTCAAGTTCTTCGTTCTTTTCCTTTGGCCGGTGAAGATACGAACGAGAGGGATTGATATTTGGGTGCGTTGTGATATATATATATATATATATATATATATATATATATATATATAAATTAGTATTTATTTTCTTTTTCTTTTAAATTAAATAAAAAAATAAAAAAAGTATATTAGAAAGGGCATTTTAGTCTTTTCAGTTTTTTGAGGGACCAAAATTACAAACAAACATGATCAAAATGACCACCAATCCAAAAAAGTCGAAGTTTCGACTAAAACCCCCCAAAAAAAATGAATACCAAAAAGACCATTTTTACAATTTTATCTAAAAACTAATGTTATAAGATAATAATTTATTTATCTCGGTACTCTTTAGCTTTTGTAGCCATCGAGGTTGGCCCATAGTGAATTTAGGGTATGAAACATAACTCAATATTTACAATGGAATATTAATTGATATGTGAAAAATGACCCGAAAATCCTTGTCAGGAAGTTTTTGTTTTTTAAAAAAACTTATATATATTTGCAATTTTGCATATTAACCACTATATCAATTGACACGGCTTCCTATTTAAGAATTCACACATATCTTCTCTGTTAATAACATCGAAACATGCACCTATAAAATGGTCCATTGCTATAAAAAACATAATTTAAAGCAGCGTGGTTTGGGAATTTGGATGTATTTACAATTGATTGGTACCAAACACTATAAATTAATTACCAATATTGATTTGAAAGGTGTATTGCCACATAACTACTTATTAAATTAACTTGTATTTGACGATTGCCTATTCTAATAAGCGCTAAAAACTAAACATTTTACGTTACTAACATATATTATAAACTTCTTAATGTCATTTTATCATAGTTTTGCTCTATAAATTCCTTCATATGCAATACAAGTATAATTCTACCCTATTTTCCCATATTCATTTACTTGTCACATATTAAGCTTAAGAACCATAAGTTACCTTTATTCGTCAATAGTGCCACATAAACTATTTTGTGAGGATGTTAACGAATTATTCATAACTATAGGGGGTCTAACTGTTATTAATCTTGTCATAAATATGTACACTCCTCTCCCCTTTCCTTTCTGATTTCTGTTTCTGGACAGTGCTATCTAGGGTTTCTTAAATTGGGTGACAATAGAGATAAATAGGCGAACAAAAGCATCACACCTGCTTCTCATCTGCGAGCAATTCTGTTTATATCCACCATGCTGTCTAATTATAGTGAAATATTCGATCGTGATTTCTGAAATTCATACTTTGAGTAGGATCCGAGGTTCTTTTTCCATAGATTCCATTGTTCGTACACGATTTGTTTTTTTTGCTTCGCTATTTAGCTTCAATCGACCGAGATTTTGTTGAAAATTGCGATTTTTGTTGCTGGCACTGAGTTATATCTAGTTCGTTGTTTCGTTGATTAAGAAGTGATCATCAGTGTATCAAAAAATCCGATCGTCGAAGTTACATGATCAGAGGCTTTATGTAGATTACTTGACTTGGGATGAAGTTTTATTTCCCAAAATAGAGTATGGCTGCCGGCACCGGTTACTCGCCGTCATATGTAATGGTAGAAGATGGTTTCACTAATGATATTATCTCCGGCGAAGAGAAATCGCAGAATTCAGAGCAATTAAATGAACTGGATATCGGAAAACCTCCAAGGCATCTTTCATTAGTCCGTCATAGCATGAGCACAGCTACACTCCTGACACCTACAGATCCGGTATTTAAATCATTTCTCCCCTTCAATACTTGCTAGTTCATATTTCACATCGTAAATTCATCATTCAGTTACTTATTGAAACCCAATTATAAGCAAATTACAAGTGTTAGAATGACTAATATTGCGCAAATCGTACTTCCCTAGGACTTTAACTTTGGGATTGTTGATGGGAAATCGGAATATATGCCTATGATTCGATCAGGAAGCTGTGCAGAGAAAGGGCCAAAGGAATACATGGAAGACGAACATATATGTATAGACAACCTTCTTCAACATTTAGACAGAACAGAAGGTTTTCCTTCCCTCGGAGCTTTCTACGGGGTATCCATCTTTCCAAAATCCATCTCTCTTCTTTTTTCTTCATCTAAACTTCCACCAATTAATTAATTCAACAGGTTTTCGATGGTCATGGTGGCACAGATGCTGCATCTTATGTTAGAAAAAACATATTAAAATTCATAGTCGAAGATCCCCAGTTCCCAGGTTGTTTAAAAAAAGCAATAAGAAACGCATACATGAAAGCCGATCAAGCATTTGCAGAAAACAGCAGCGTCGACATTTCTTCCGGAACCACTGCATTAACCACCTTCATATTCGGAAGGTAAGCTGGTTGGTTCTGAATTCTGATTCCCTTCTCCTTTTCATTCTCTTCTTCATCTGGTAAAAAGAGTAATCCGAATTCTCAAACATGATGATGATTATAGGAAGATGGTGGTTGCAAACGCGGGCGATTGTCGGGCAGTTTTAGGAAAAAGGGGCAGGGCAATCGAGCTCTCAAACGACCACAAACCAAACAGTGTGACCGAAAGACACAGAATTGAAAAACTGGGTGGTGTAATATACGACGGGTATCTAAACGGGCAGCTATCGGTTGCCCGGGCACTTGGGGATTGGCATATGAAGTTCCCAAAAGGGTCAGGGTCAGGCTGCCCGTTGAGTTCAGAACCAGAGTTGCAAGAAGTTTTGTTGATGGAAGAAGATGAGTTTGTGATCATGGGGTGTGATGGGTTATGGGATGTGATGAGTAGTCAATGCGCTGTAACAATTGCTAGAAAAGAATTGATGATTCATAATGATCCTGAGAGGTGTTCTAAAGAGCTTGTGAGGGAAGCGCTTAAGAGAAACACGTGTGATAATTTAACGGTTATTGTGGTCTGTTTCTCACCGGATCCGCCCCCCTGGATTGAGGTGCAACCGCAAGTGGGACATAGGAGGAGTATATCTTCTGAAGGGATTAATTTTCTTAAGGGCGTTTTGGATGGTAATTCGTGAGAGAGAGAGGATATGTGTAATTTGTGTTTATAACCTTTTTTTTTTTTTTTTTTTTTTTTTTTTTTTTTTTTTTTAAATGTTAATTTGTGTACTAGTTTTGGGAAATAAGACTTGAGATTATTGGTGTTTTTTGTTTTGAGATTTTGTACATTTTGGTAAGTCGAGTACTCTTGATGATTAATTAGTTTCCCCATTGTACACTATTTCTTTGAGTAAATTACAGTCTCTGCAGAAGTTTTATGAATGTACAATAGGTAAGGGTGTACTCCTAGTTTGTAGATATGAATATTTTAAAAATAAAAATAAATTTTTTCATATTTTTAGAACCTTATATTCATGAAAATAAATACGTATGTAAAAGCTGAAAGAAAACTAAATTTGAAAACGAAAAAATCTTTATAAAACATGTATCAAAATGAATTTATAAATAAATTGAATAAATTTTTTTTTTTGTAAAAAGTATTTCGTAAGTCTGTACCATGCCGATGCTTAGGAATTTTTTTTGATATACAGTGGGTTAACTTAAGACATTTTTAATCGATTAAGTTTAGCAATACATAAAAGTGCCCTTATTGTTTGTAAAAAAATATGTAAAGAAAACGAACTTTTAAATGTTTTTTCAATCCAAAAAATTAATAAACTAATTTATATATACTAGAAAACAAATATGTAAAAAAAAGGTAAAAAGGAATTCATAAAAAACTAAATTGTAAAATAAGATATAAATTTTTCATAATAAAATAATTACCAAAAATAGTAAAAATCAAAGATTTCTTAAACATGAACATTAGAACCATGTTATTATGATTTCAAAGTAGCAATGATTATATCTTTCATGATTATTATGAATTCGAAGTAGCAATGATTATAACTTTCATACTTAATAAATCTTAAGATTAATACAAGACGGAATTCGATTTTGATTTTGAATTATTTTTTATAATTAAACTTTGATTTTGAACATACATTTTTAAATTTTATATTCGACTTAACAGATCCAATGCAATGAAGAATACATTAAGGATCACTTGTCCAACATGTTTCTTTGTTGATGATAAGCATTAATTCCAACAAAAATTTTAAGATACAAAAATAAAACAAAGTTCATCTCAATTAATATCCGTATTAGTATGCTTCCATCCCCCATCCTTGTTTGGGTTTATTCAATCAAAGTTCTTCATTAGCTTCATCATCTTCATCATCATGGGTTGACTCATGTTGACCACTACACAAAAATGTCAACATCAAACACAACACAATACAACATATTCTGTTATATCATGTCATGCGTAACAGATGAGAAATGGGATGAAATATTCAAAATTACCTTGTTTTCTTGCAATGTTTGCTAAGATCTTGACACAAAACTTTGCTCACTTCTCCTACTTTGACTGATCCTTTCTTTATCAATTCCGCTAGCTGTATTTTATTTATTTATTAGTTTTAACACTATTCTATATATTACTTAAGATAATCATATAATTTATTATTTAAAAAACTGAAAAAGATTATATAGAAGTGTAGCTCATTAAACCCTAAGTTCAAGAAAGCTTTGGCGCACCTCATCTTCGGTTTCCTCAAGTAACCTGGAAAATAAGTATACACAAATAAATACAATTGGTGTGTAGATTTTTTCAAAATAAATAAAAATACCAATACAAAATATTAAATATTTTTATGGTGTAAATTAGTTTTCTCATCTCACCTTCCACAATAAGATGATATCTCTTTCGAATGAGCACGTGATTCTTGCTTATCTGTAAAATATAAATAACAAGATTTGTCACATAAAACCTCAAACTTACTTGAAATCAGTCAACATTTTTTTACTTAACTCTTTTTAATTTTAATTAACAAATAAACCATATAAAACAAGCTTACTGAAGGAAGTTATTCACCAATACATACTACTAGTCATGTCATCCCAATCATCCACTTTAATCCATGTTTTTTTGTTTGAATCTATCTGCATAATTTCCAAAAAAATAATGAACAAAATGAAAGAATAAAGTTTTTACTTCATTATTCAGATATAAGAATAATAATACCTTCTGAAGAGTATAGTCTTGCATTTTATCACAAAGTCCATCTAAGAGGTCAACAACTCTCAGCTCACTGACTCTGTATAACAGAAATTGATTATTGTATTATGTTGTCATATAAAAAATTTTGTGTGGGAAAAGTTGATTTTAATAAATAATAAAGAAAGGTGAAAAGTTATTTAAAATTTTACCTGTAATCTATTACCTTTCCTCTGCGTTGACCTGTGGAATCCAAACGATGCCTCATATCTAGATGATTTTTTGGTTTTTCCTGGAATAATATAAAAGTAAGACATGATTGTAAAAAAAATTTACAGAATAGATAATTGAATAAGTTTTAAGTCATGATACAGGAATGAAATAATGCATTGGAGAAAAAGGAGAAAAAAAAAGTGTACCTTCATCATTTCAAGTTCCAGTTCCTCCTGCAAAATGTGAAAGTACTAATCAATTTCAAATCCATGGTAGTGATCAATTTATGTTTAGTTAGTTTATAGTTTATTGTTATTCTAAAAGAGTTCTATAAACAGTTAGCTTCCTAAATAAGAAAATTTAGTAAATGGGTTGTGTAAATGTTCATTTCATATATGATGTTTTTATAAAACAAGAAAGAAATTACAAATTACTAACATAATTTGCATTGCAATTCCTTTCAGGCTTTCACATATTTACATATCATACTGAAAAAACTTGAATTCCTTTTGATCTCCTACAAACAGAAATCTCTTCCTTCCAAAAAGTTTCTACCAACATAAAACAAAATGTTAGAAATCTAAGGGAAGATAATAAGGCGTTTGCGATAATCATATTCCTAGATATCTTTAAGATCATGTTTCTTCACATTCCTTAAACTGTATTTCCACCCTTTCCAGGGGTTTCACGAAATCAGGTGCTTGAGAATCCAAAGATTAGCACTTCCAGTCTTAGGCACAAAACTTGAAGTAAAGTACTAGAAACCGGAATCATAGTTCTTGTTTACTAGAACAAATCACAAAGGCTAATTAACATATATCCTCATAACTCTAAATTTAACAGAAAATAGCTAAACATATTTAGGTTTTCAAGCTAGGATAGAAGTTCCAATTACCCCAAAACCAGCACAGATTTCAATACATCACATATAAAATCACAAATTGGATGCACCATAGCAAACTACAGATCGAACAATTTCAAGATCAAATGATGAAAAGGTTGATTACTCACAGCTACGGCATTGCAAGCTGCGCATTTGTCATGAATGGAATGAGCTATAGATAAAGTGATAAATATAGCCGCAACGAAGATCAACCGTCGCAACGCCGCCCTCATCGTCATCTTCTGTTCTTCTCTACGGCGTACACCTACTATAAACTCCTTTGATAAGCAGCGATCTAAACTAAAATATTGACCGCTGACCGGAGAGTTTGGTTACGTGGAAGAAGAGTGTTGTGACCAATCGGGAAGAGCCGCCTGGCGCAGGCTGGAAGGGCTCCGCCACATCAGATTGATTGTATTATCCATTTGCCCCCTTTGAGATTTAGAAATTGCATATGTGCCCTTTTAAGTGTTGACTTTTGTAGAGCTTTATTATTTTTGTCTTCATAGATTGTTTACTAAATCACATGTTTAAATGTCAATCTATTTCCCAATATTTCTCCATTCAACCAAACAGTAACTATTGATTCATTGTTCTAACTAAGGATAATTCGTTATAAATATATATACATTTAATTAGTGATCACGATACAATTAATGATCACAATAACAACCAAGTTCTATAAATATTTTAGTTTGAACGGTGAACCACAAACTTCATAGTACTAACAACATAGTATGCAATGTTTTGCTCAACATAAACAATTTTTTGACAAACATCCTTTAGATACAACATGTTACCAACATATCTAAATGTTAAACTAATCATACTTATTTTAAATACCATTAAGTATTAACTTATATATTTTCATCATAGATAAGAATAAACATCTAGATAAAAATATGCATAAATGTATGCAAAAAGTGAAAAATTAATAAATAAATAAACATATAAACCATGCTAAGAGCATCCATAATGTAAATTTCAATGAGAGAGTTGAATGAAATAACATGTCTAATTGACATTTAATGGATTAAACTCTGTCATTGTGGGATGTCATGTTGGCATTCAATGGATATGGAGTTCAATGACCACTGAACTCTTCAATAGGGAACAAGAAATCTTTTAACTAATAAATATATATTATTAAACTCTATTGGGTTCAATGTATTGTAGGAAAATTAATATAAAATTGTATAGTAAGTAAATGATGATGTACTAATCCATTAAACTCTAATAAGTTTAATGCATTATGGATGCCTACAAATATAGTTTAAATAAAAGGAATCTTTATAAAAGTCTATATTTTAGACTAATTAGTGATAAAACAAAATTTTCATTTCCTTTTAACAAAAAGACAAAGTCCATAATTGTTAATGGAAAATGATAAGAAATTGAACAACCCTTTATATGTTTGAGATTTTAGTCGGTAACCTTCAAAAAGTCATTATATTCACTAATGATAAAGTAATAACTTTTTTTAACATAAAAAAGTATTATATACTATATTCTTATTATTGTATTTTTTTTTTTTTTTCTAATAGAGAATATTATATTACAGTTGTTGGTTTCTTGTAACTTTTAATCAACGATTGTTAATTTTTGTCATTTTCTTTTACATAAAAAAAGTCATGACTTTATAACCTGAATATAATAATACATAAACTTTTATAAATACTTCATTTGTAATAATGTACTAAATAAACTAGTTTTTTAGGAATAGTTTTATATTTATATAAAATGTGTCTTTAATAACTAAATTAATGATTTTTAATATAAATAATATTAACTCAAATATTTTTAACACATTTATAACTAAAATCAACTAGTCGTTTTCTTTGCAAGTCAACCTAACCTAATTGAATCAAATTAAAAAGTTTTAAGGCAACCATGTTTGACTTGTTACATAAATGAAGTTGAAGATTTTGAAAATAAATAAATAAGTTTGAATGATATATTTCCCTATATAGTTATTTTAAAAACTATAATATACTTGCAATCAAGTCGGATATCATATACTTTTGGCAAATTTTTAGAAAAAAAAAACATATTTTCATTAAATTTTAATACACATGTAAAATACATCATCTCAAAAACTTTTATTTTTAGAAAACATATTCTCAAAGTCAACTTTTAGATAATGACTTTTATGCAAGATAATACATAACTACGCTTGTTGGAAAAAAGTTACAGTTTTTAGCATCCCCTACCCCCGCTCCCGCCCCCGAAATCTCCATCATTTCCACCCCCGCACCCGCCCCCGAATTCCCCTTCTGACCCCCGCCCCCGCCCCCGTTTTATTTTGGGCTAACTTATTGGGCTAAAATAAGTTCTTGTTTGAGCTAAAAGAAACTATTTTTTTTGTAACAAATAGATATTTATAACATAATTTTACATGTTACAAACAACTTTAAAACATGTTTTTGTTGAATTTTTATATGTAAAAATCATTTTATTGTTTATTATATTTATATAATTAATATATGTCAAATTATATAATTTATTAACGGGCCCCCACGGGAGTTTCGGGACGGGACTACCAACCCCCACTCCCGCCCCCGAAATTAAAATGGGGGTTAACCTTGCCCCCACCCCCGCCCCCATCCCTGATTTTTTTCAACAAATGCCCCCATACGGGACGGGGCCCCCACGGAACTTTTTGACATCCCTATTTGTTTTTTGTCTTTTGTTTATGCAAAGACGCATAAACAAAAGAAACAAATACCCCCTCGTTTCATCATCGAACAAAGCAAATACCCCCTCGTTTCATAAACAAAAGAAACAAATACCCCCTCGTTTCATCATCGAACAGAGCACAAAAAAGCTTGTCCAATCCATTCTAAAACCAAACACAACCTTATGAACCACTATAATCAAATAATAGACAAGGTAACTACAATAGAATTGACCTTTTGGTAACCAAGTCCCATATATTATATCATAATTCGTTCATTGTTGCCTTGTTGAGTTTGGAAACACATTCACTAAAATAAAATCAACTTAAATTACATTTTTTTTATGTTACAATTCAACAACTCAAACGACATACACACGCTTCAACTTCCTCAACAAATTCTTTTAAGTAAAGACAACAAAACAACTGCACAATTTTACACCCAACATATCCTCGATTCAAACAACAAAGCAAAAAATCAATTATACACATCTAATGAAAAAAAAACATCATATCTGTTTTCTATATACACTATCCAACGTAAAAGAAATCACAAAAACGGCTAAAAGCCATTAATGTCAAAATCCCTTCACACCAACAGTGTATAATGAAAACAATATGAAGAAACAAAAAAAATAAAATAAAACATAATACAAAACCACATATCATACAACAACATCGACAATTGTTTCTAGAATCTTCCATTATGTGTTGGGAAAGATCCCCGAAAAGTTTGGAATCTTGTCAACATGTTTCAACGCCCGCTCAGCAATCTGACGTGTCCGATAATCGCCATGCTGGAACGCCTGCACAAGAGCTGTACTAACATTCGGATCACCCGAAACTTCATACGCGATATCTTCAGTCCTTAAAAGCCTTTCAACAACCCAAACAGCTCGCCTCCATAAATTATCAGTCTTTTTTTCAACTAAAACATCCAAAATCGGCTTAATCCCTTCAGACTCACATAAAGCAGCAACCCCTTGTTCTATATTCACTCCATCATCCAACAAAGTTGATAAAGCAGCCAATGCAGCTTCAATCACTAACTCATTCGTATGATCCAAAAGCGCCACAAGTCTAGCTAATCCGGGACCTTCTAGAAGACAAAAAGTATCCCTTCTAGAACACGCCCCACGGTGGACCCTACATAGCCCCGTCATCACCGGTTGTTTGCTAAAACAAGGAAACATCACCCCACAATAGCCAGGTGGCGGAATCTCAGGGAGTTGAGTCAAATTCTTCGATTCCTGAGATAAATTCTCTAAAGAAAAAGCCGAAACCATTTGCACGTTATCAAGCCCGTTGACTTGAAGTAAGTCAACAAACAACCCCGCGAGATCATGTTCACGACATAATGAAACAGCCTTCGGTTCCTCGGTCAACACAAAAGTCAACCTCGAAAGGACTCTCACAAGACCTTCTAAATACGGTGTTACAAAACGGGATCTTCTGGGTTCCCCTTGTCTTATCATTTTGATTCTAGAAACTACCATTTCAAACGCGCCTTCATCCAACATTTGTCTTGTAAGTCCCATGTCACGTTCCGGAAGGTCCGCCAACAACCCGACAGCCGCCGCTTGTTCCTCGGTACTCGCGATGTTTTCTGAAATCACTTTGATTAACCCACCGAGTTGACCGGCTGCCCCACGTAACGAACTCGCCAACTCTTGTCCCATGTTCGGGGACAAATTATGTAAAAGTTTAATCGAAGCTAAACGAAGATCTTGTTGTGGGGCCTCGATGAATTGCACTAAACTATTAATAGCACCCGAGCTTTTGATTGCTGACACAACACTTATTAAAGTAACGGGTGAGTTTGTGAGGCCCACGAGGACGTGTAAAAGTTTGCATTCGATGGCGGGGCCCGTGTTGCTGATGAGGTGGAGGAGGTTATGGATTATGTCTTCGGAGACTAAAGTTTGGTGGTTGGGGCCCACGGGAATGGAATCGAAGTCGGAATCGGAGGCTACAATGTTGGCAAGAATTGTGGCGGAGATTTCTTTGAGGCGCATCGGGAGTTGACTTTGACTTGTGAAAAGGTGTTGGACTAATGGTGAAAGGATGCCTTGGTCAACTAAGATTTTGGCACTTGGTTCGCATGAGGAGACTTGGTTTAAGGCTTTTAAGGCGGCTTCTCGTGATTGGATGTTGGTGGTTTTCATTAGGTTGATTAATGCGGGCCCCACGGATGTTGCCACGTAGACTTTTACATCGTTGCTTAATGCCAGCTCACCGAGGTATGACGCCATGGAGAGTTTCAGTTCTGGTGAACCTTCAAGAAGAAGTGTCAAAAGAGGTTGCAATCTACCATTTTCAGCCATTTGTCTCACATTATTCTCGTTATTCTCCAAATTTTCAAGAATTTTATCCGCTTTCTCAACTGTCGACACATTTTCAGATTTACTACTTGTCATTCCAACTAATATCAAGATTGCTCCATTAACAGATCCGATCTTTTCAACCATAGCTTCGGATTTTGAAAGCTCAAAGAGCAAAGATACAGCTTCTTCTCTCTCTTTAGATTGTTCATGAGACAAAAACTTCACTATTGTCCTCACGTTGTCTCCTTCCGCCATTATTTCCTGCAAATTAGCAAAAAGAATCACATACATGATACAACTTTCGTTCAAATTAACGAATTAAAAATCAAAGATTAATTAATTAGTCACCTTATTATCATCATCATCCTCCACCACAACATGAAGAGTCTTCAAAGTTGTACACCTCACTCTTCGACTACTACTCTTCAACATATCAACAATCATTGGAATCAAATCAGCATTACGAATTATATGCTTATTTGAAAGATTCCTTTTGCAAAGATCTTGAACAAATCTCAAAGCACGCAAAATATCAGTCTCGGGACAACCGATATTTAAAGATTTGCGGGCCATGTCCAGCTGGACAGCTTCGTTTCTAGCATTCCATTCTTCAATTGTGTTCCTCAAAGCAATACTTGGATTCATATCGGTTGTTTTTAGTTCTTTTAACGTTAAGGGGCAAATGAGTTTTCTGTTGTTTTCTTTACATTCGTTGAACCAATTTTCAATGGCTTCACGTTCGAATGTTTGTCCATTTTCTAGGGTTACAGGGTCTCTCATAATTTGTTTTGTAAGAGGGCATATGAATGCGTCATAAATTGGCTCTATGTGTTGTCTTTCGTATTGGAAGCTATCATCTGATTGGCTACCAAGTTCATGACTTTCATCCCAGCTCCCTGCCATTTGACTGAATGCAGCCTGTGAAAGATTTAAAAAGTCAACAATCACATTATATAAATTGCAAACCAAAATTATAAATATAGATAATTAGCTACAAACATGTAACATTTAAAAAGGAAGTTCACCTTCAAATGTTGCTAGCTTTTTGGAAATTCTGGAAGTGTGACACTTCTAGCCTTGGTATTGACACATTGATGCAAGGACGTCTTCTACAGTAATAATAAAGATCAACTATTAGTCAATTACATAAATGACCCTCCTCAAGAACGATAAAAGAGATAATCTTTTGGATTAAAATCAATGTCATCGATACTTTGTAAGGGCAAGAAGACAACTCTTATAGAAATGTTGTCAATAATGGAACTTGTTACATTCATATCAGAACATCCGAATAGGAATATAGGACATATTCCATGTTACTAATAAAGGGTAATTTAGTCCATAGATTAATAATCAAACCTTCATGTTGCAAATTTCATTACAAGCAGAAGTAATTGTGTGAATTTCAGAAAAATTTCAAAGACCACCAATTCACTTTATAATTTGACCTATCTTAGAGATGTCATCTTATAACATCAAGATTTCTACTACAATTTCCATTGGCAAAAATCAATGCAAAACCCCAATATATAAAAAGCATAAAAGTAATCTCAAAGTCAAAATGAAAAATGAAGAATCGCATATTTGGTCCAGTAGTATCCACTCTGGATCAGAAGCTCACAGCAAAACTTAATTACTAATTGCAAATCATAATCATAATAACACCTACGCATAATTTATAGAAAAACAAGCAAAATTACCTTGTATTCTGCAACTCAATTGAACTTCTGCAGAGGTGAATTCATCCTTCGACCTGTGGTATCAATTATTGACGCAAAAAGGGTTTTATCAACAATACGAATAACATATGAGAGGAGAGGATTTCTTAATTTGTTATCGGATGAAATTTGGGGTTTTTTTTTCTGACAATTTCTCCGTCGAATCGAAAGAAAAGAGAAGGAAGGTGCCCAAGTGATCAAATTGAAAGATGACAGAAATTCAAAAGTCAAAAATGAAAGTTCTGTAAAATTTTTAATACTCATACAAAGGTTTTAGAGAGAGAAAGATGAGGGAGGTTTTGAAGTCAATGATAATAGTCGTCGTATTAGACCGTAGAACATAGTGACACAATTGTGGAGTGTATGGCATACCGTTTGACTCGATAACATGGAAGGATTTTCAATATCCAAATTAAAGCGTGTCTTTTTGATGATTGATCAACCTTTTCAACTATTGTTTTTAATTTTTTTTTTTTATGCTCATAAAGATTCTTTTTATAATATGATTAAATAATATTTGACAAATATTAAATATACGATGTTTTATCATATATTTTTGAATGCATGTTATATGAAATAATATATCTATAAATATGTTCCAATGTTTTTAAGGATATTAGCTTTGAGTTTTGATTTGTATGTCGACTCTCTAAGGTTTCTTCGGACACAATTTTAAAGTACCGGTAGCATTGATTGTGTAACATCATCAATTCTATACTAAATGAGTATATTGTATTTTGTAACCGAGTGCGTTATAAACATTGTTTAATTGTAATAAAAATTCGATTGTACAAGTATGATGATATTGGTGCATTAATTTTCATCTAATTTTACTCGTAAAATTGTGAAGAGTATAAATGATAATGCATGAGCTAACAATGAAAACGTTACAAGTGCACCACAGTGTTTTTGTGCGTATTGGCTAAGAACAATCGACACAACAAAGGGCATCATGTCTAAGTCACATAGGCGAAGCAGACATACTGGCACAACATTCAAGTCATGTGGCAAGTCGTGTGACACCTATGATCACTTGTTGAGATGCACCGACTTTCATTGACCAGTAGGTTTAAATTTCACATACTTTGTTCAGTCCCATTTCTTCTCTTGAAAAGCTGAGGCGCGAACTTGGGGGCATGTAAGACGATCTATTGAGGCTTGAAGTTTAAAATCTTTTCATTCTAATTAAAGGTATAAAAATGTAAGAGTGTTGCTAAATAGACACACTATGAACATCGTTTATCAAAAGATTGACTACTTGTAACTAGTTTTTTTTTCCAAAAAATAATGCAATTTCAACAAATAAAAATAATTTAATAAATTAGCAGTGTCTATATGATAAAATAGGGTGTTTTTTAGCGAACCCCAAATGTAATCCCATGATTAATTCACTTTATGATCCATGTCATTAAACTAGGGTTTATATGATAAAATGGGGAAGATGATTATATGAGATTGATGAACTTCATGTTTGTAGTTGGTTAAGATATTATACGTATTGATTGCATATTAGTGGTTACTTAAGTTATAATACGTATTAAAGTAATTATCATATACTATGCAAGAATTGGAGATTATACTCACCCTTTTATACCAAATTGTCAAAGGATTAGAGTTAATATCCGGTGTTATTAGCTCCCTCGTGTTAGTTTTTTTTTTAGAACGATGGAATTTTATTAATCAGAAAACCTAGCAAGAAAGAAACAAACACATAAGGTAACAACTAGTTTAGGGTTTTGAAGCCACCCAAACCAATTAAGATTAAAAAAGAACTCTATTTTGACACTAGATAAGCTAATAAACATTTTATTAAAATCATAAGTTGTTTTAAATAAGCAATCCCAAATACCCTTTAAAAACATGACACTGAAGTGGAGATGGATACCGAAAAGAGCAATAAAGAGCATCATCGAGTTTAGAGAGCTCGAGAGACATCAAGGGTACAATTAATGGTACAACTGGGAAGAGGGAGTCTATATTTCTCTGGCTGTAATTTCGTTCTCGAGTTGTTCTATAACATACAGATCCCAAGGTATGAATTTTATTTAATTATAAGAAAATCTGGGTTGCCAGATATAGTGATGGCATCACCACGACATGACAATTTAATTTGTAGCTGTGTGTTTTAAGGTTGTGAGATCATCTTGGCAAGCTTGGAACTTCTGTTTGAGTATCTTCTGGATTCTTGTGAGTAATCAAGTTCAAATCTTCATGCATTAGGGCCTTGGATCTATGCTTCTTATCCATTTTCTCATATTTTGGGAATGTTTGGATAGTAGGATGTCATAAAGTTGGCAACTTTATGAATCCTTGTGGTGCATTAAAGGTTTTATTCAATGGATTTGGAGAGTTAGTGAGTTTTGGGCGTCATACATGGGATTTGATCTTATTTTCCCTTCATTTTGACATAGCTTATGTTTAAGACATGCATTGGACATACATGTCTAAATAACAATGATTTTTATCGTATTCTGAGATAAGGAATGCCTCCTAGAAAGTTTGGTTGTTTGGCTTGAAGGATTAAGAGATTAATGCATTAAGTTGCCTTTTTTGGACTCTAGAACCTCGATCTAGACTTATACGAATGTCTTAAGGGATAAAGTTAGAAACTTTATCCATTAAGACATTGGAAAGGACCAAATCTGAGCTTTGGAGCTCTTGAAATCGGAAGAAAATGGATTAAGCTTGTTTGAGCTGTTTAGACCAGTCCCCACGACGTGGCCTTAGGCTGTCACGATGTGGCGACTGGGGGATCATCGACTGTTTTGACATTTAGTGCCCATGACGTGGATGGTTGCTGATTGACAATTTTAACCTTGATTTGACTATTGACTTTGAGGATTGACTTTTGACTTGTTGACTTTTAGTCAAAGTTCTAGTTTACAAAGATAACCTAAGAGTTTATCTTGTGTGGTAATCTAGGTAGCGTTTAGTACATATTTCCTGATTGTGTGGGTTTTTGACGTTTGACTGCATTAGCGATGTGACCTCTTCACTATAGTCATGAGTCGAAGGCACCAATGCCGACCCACTGGATTGTGTTATGTAGGATGCTAGCTGTCTTTGTGACTCTTTGTCACACCCAGAAACCGATGACGGAAACGTTCCGGGGCGGAGGACATCATTAGTAGTATAACAACCATTGTACATAGTAAGCATAGTAAACACAACCATTACATTACATAAGAATATTTACATTTATTTGAAAGTGGAGAAATACATAGTTTATATACATCAGTATAAACAAGAGTAAAGACGAGACTTCTATATGCACCGTCTTCTCCAAAAGTAAGCAAGATACCTGTCTAACATTGACCTGAGAATACAAGCAGTTTTAGAAATATCAGCATAAAGCTGGTAAGTTCATAAGTATGTTTTGTAATGAAAAATTGGTTACTAAATCTTATGAAAATACTTCAGTTCCATTGATAAAGATTTCAGTAAATATCGAAAACCATTATTATTGAGTTATGAAATACATATGCATGTTTTCCCAGAAAATCCCATATTTTCTAACATGTTAGTTGATTTCCATGTTTGTCGATTCCCATTCGGTAAGAAAACCCTGGTTACCACCAGTAAGTATAGTAGTTTTACTACTTAAGATAAAACCATAAGTCGTGTCCCTAGAATACCCTCCAGTAAGTAAGTAGGTAGTTTTATTACATAAATAAAAATATAGAAGAAGGAAAGTAATCCATGAACAAAGTTAGTTTATATGTATTGTGAGTCGTATAACCATACTAATTTGACCCGTGACCTTCTTGACGTTCTTCAGGAGTCGTATGATTTCCAAAATTTGTCACCACATGCGTGCCCGCCTAACTGTAGCTAGCAGTTTAGGTGTGAGATTGTCAGTCCCGAATAGATCTATCCACAAATTTCACGCTCTCCCTCCAGGAGACTCTGGTTATACTACCGGAGAGGATTTATTGGTACCCCGTAGGGCATAACGCAGATAAGTCTCAAGTTTCGAAGTCGTTTGGAACAAAGTAGAGTATAAATAATTAAACACCAGGTAACTATTTATCATGATACTCTAGGTTAATAATGGATAAACTAAATCAGACATAGTTTATATATTGACTTTGCATGGAATTAGAATCTGAAAGCAAGTAATGAAGATCCCAAATTATTCCCATAACAATTTGAATGGTTTGATAACTTCCCATGTTGTTTAGAAAACTATGTAATTATATTTAGAAAGCGTCCCTTATGCTTTGCATAGTACAAAAGGGATAAAGGTATCTAAAAGTTTGATCGAAAATCGTTATAATTACATTAGTTTTTGAATTACGAAATCCTTTATGATATGCTTGTATTCCCCCCTGAAAACATGAAAAACTCGGAAAAGTGTAGGGGTATGAATTCACCTGACTTGGGTGATTCGGATGAACGGACTATATAGGATGCTATGTGCCAACTGAGGACTTGAACACACACTCGTATCCTATGTAACATGAAGTGATACATAATTGTATCTAATTAGCTATTTAATCACTAATTAAGTAAGTAAATACACTCTAATGCGTGAAAACACTTTATTTCAAGTGTTAGGAATGATACGGGTTGCATCTACGGAGTGTATGGCCTCATTATGGAGTTTACTCTTCAAGTGGATGACTTCTAGAGGTGTTTACAGCCCAAAGACCACTTCCCCATGAGTTTATGCCCGTAAACTCATGGCTATGGTGTGTTTGTATGCTTCAAGGTCTTATATCACTTAAGGAAGTAAGCTAGACTCAAATCTAGGGCATAGGAAGTGACTAGGGCTCCAAATGGACCCTTTTATGGAGTTTACGGCCAAAGGACCATTTTCTTTTGGGTTTATGGCCGTAAACTCTAAGAGGACTTGGTTTCTTTGATGTTTAAGGTCCCTACTTCAATGGTGGTTGATTCTATGTTGAGTTCTAGGCATAAGGAAGGAAGAAAGGGCAACTTTTCACCCTTAAAGGTAATTCACGGCCCAAGAACATTCATTGGCCGTAAACTCTCATTCATCCTTGATTCATGGTGTTTTCTAAGTCCAAAACATGTTAATCCTAGTGTACAATGAGTTAGGATAGGAATACTTACAATCTAGGAGCTTGAAAAGGGTGATTCTTGATCAAATCCGAGTTTGAAGAGAGAGAGTAGAGAGAGAGACTTCTAAGAGTGGAAAAAGAGTGAAATGGAGGACCACTCATTCCTTATATAGGGTGAGTTTACTGCCCAAGTGAGTTTACCGCCCAGAGTTTTCCGCCGTAAACTCCACGTTTACGGCCGTAAACTCCATCTTATGGAGTTTATGGCATGGTTTTTGATGTTAAGACTTTAGTGGCGGTTTTCTAACAGTTGATCCTTAAGTGTAGTCGGCTCGGAATATTAATATGGAATTTAAATTAGGCTAAAAGATGGAGGAAATGAATTTGATTTTCAAATAAAGTTATAGATTGCTGAAATTATATATACGAAATATTCGGGTTGTCACATCATCCCCCCATTAGAGGGAATTTCGTCCCGAAATTAGAGTTCAAACAACTAATATTTTACACAACAACTAAGAAAATAGATGAGGGTATGTAAGTTTCATTTGATCCTCGCGCTCCCAAGTGAACTCCGGTCCTCGTTTGGCGTTCCAGTGGACTTTCACAATTGGGATGCGGCTTTGTTTCGTACGTTTGATCTCCCGATCCATGATTTCGATTGTCTCTTCCATGAAGTTGAGGTTCTCGTTGATTTCGATCTCATCAAGAGGGATCACAAGGGTTTCATAGGATAGGCACTTCTTAAGATTAGAGACGTGGAAAACAGGGTGGATGTTGCCAAGTTCTTGAGGTAGTTGGAGTTTGTAGGCTACGGGACCGATCCTAGCGAGGATCTCGAAAGGTCCTATGTACCTTGGGTTCAATTTCCCGTGCTTTCTGAAGCGTATCATGCCTTTCCAGGGCGAGACCTTCAACAGGACACAATCTCCAACCTGGAATTCCAAGGGTTTTCGTCGTTTATCGGCGTAGCTCTTTTTTCTGTCTCGTGAAGCTTTCAGTCGGTCACAGATTTGGATGATCTTTTCGGTGGTTTCACAAATGATTTCAGGACCAGTGAGAGTACTGTCAGGGACTAGACCCTTGGCTAGCTGCGTGTCCCCTACCTCGACCCAGCATAGAGGGGATCTGCACTTGCGACCGTAGAGGGCTTCGAACGGGGCAACCTTGATACTGGTGTGGTAGCTGTTGTTATAAGAGAATTCAAAAAAGGGTAAATGAGTGTCCCACGACTTTCCGTAATCGATGACACATGTTCTCAACATGTCTTCCAAGGTCTGGATAGTTCTCTCATTCTGACTGTCTTTCTGAGGATGATAAGTTGTGCTCATGTCTAGCTTAGTTCCAAGAGCCTTCTGTAGGGACTGCCAAAATCTCGAGGTAAACCTGCTATCTCGATCGGAGATAATGGACACAAGCACACCGTGCAGTCGGACTATCTCTTGGATGTAGATTAGCGTGAGTCTTTCCATTTTAAATGTTTCTTTAATCGGTAGGAAGTGAGCAGATTTTGTCAATCGATCGACAATTACCCAAATGGTATCCTACCCACTCGGAGATTTGGGCAATTTGGTAATGAAATCCATAGAAATCATCTCCCATTTCCACACAGGTATTTCGGGCTGCTGGAGCAGACCTGAGGGTTTCTGATATTTGACCTTCACCTTGGCGCAAGTCAGACACTTGCCCATGAAGGTAGCGATTTCGGCTTTCATGTTTGGACACCAGTATAGTTTCTTGAGGTCCAGGTACATCTTATCCGAACCTGGGTGTACGGAGTATCTAGTCTTGTAAGCTTCGTTCATAACAACCTCCCTGAAACCTCCGAACTTTGGGGTCCAGATTCGATCCATGAAACAATAGACTCCATCACCTCTGGTCTCAAGATTCGTATCCATTCCCCTCAAGGCTTCATTCAACACGTTCTTTGGTTTTAGGGCTTCCAACTGAGCCTCTCTGATTTGTGCGGATAAGTGGGAATGGATGGTTATTGCCAGTGTCTTCGCCTTGTTGTTTGAGCTTTCCTTTCGGCTAAGGGCATCTGCCACCACATTGGCCTTGCCGGGATGGTAGCGGATTTCGCACTCATAGTTACTGAGCAGCTCTACCCATCGCCGTTGTCTCATGTTTAAGTCCTTCTGATCGAAGATGTGTTGTAGGCTTTTATGGTCAGTGAAAATCGTGCACTTGGTTCCGTAGAGATAATGTCTCCAAATCTTCAGTGCAAAGACCACTGCTCCCAACTCTAGGTCGTGAGTAGTATAACTGACTTCGTGTGCTTTCAGCTTTCTTGAGGCATAAGCAATAAATTTTCCTCGCTGCATGAGCACACAGCCTAAGCCCTGATTGGATGCATCACAGTAGACAACGAAGTCCTCCATTCCTTCGGGCAGGGACAGGATAGGTGCGCTACACAAGGCTCGCTTCAACGTTTGGAATGCATCATCTTGCTTTTCATTCCAACAAAAGGGTACACCTTTCTGTGTCAGAGTAGTTAAGGGTTTGGCAATTCTAGAAATTTTTTGGATGAACCTATGATAATAGCCGGCAAGACCCAAGAATTGACGGATTTCTGTGGGTGTCTTCGGTTCTGACCAATTATCTATCGCCTTGATTTTGGAAGGGTCTACGTGTATGCCCTCCTCGCTTACCACGTGACCTAGGAAAGTTACCTTCCGAATCCAGAATTCACACTTGGAGAATTTTGCGCACAACTTCTCCAATCTAAGTGTTTCCAGCAGTAATCTCAAGTGTTGTTTGTGATATTCCTCGCTTCTGGAATATATGAGTATATCGTCAATGAACACAATAAAGAACTTGTCAAGAAAAGGACAACACACCCGGTTCATCAGGTCCATGAACACTGCCGGTGCGTTGGTTAGACTGAAGGGCATCACCACAAATTCGTAGTGACATTATCGAGTCCGAAATGCTGTCTTGGAAACATCACTCTCATGAACTCGTAGCTGATGGTACCCTGATCTAAGGTCTATTTTCGAGAAGTAACTGGCTCCCTAGAGTTGATCGAAAAGTTCATCTATTTGAGGAAGAGGATAACGGTTTTTGACGGTCAGCTTGTTCAGTTCACGGTAGTCTATACACATCCGAAAGGATCCATCCTTCTTTTTCACGAATAACACCGGGGCTCCCCAGGGTGAGGAACTCGGTCTGATGAACCCTTTGCTGAGTAGCTCATTAAGCTGACTGGATAACTCTTGCATTTCTACTGGCACTAAGCGATATGGAGACTTGGCTACGGGGGTAGCTCCAGGAATTAGGTCGATGCAAAACTCGACTTGGCGTTTGGGAGGAATTCCCGGGAGCTCTTTGGGAAATACATCAGGAAAGTTGCAAACTTTGGGGATGCTCTCGAGGTCTTTAACTTCTTGTTTCTCGTTGATTACATGAGCTAGGAATGCATGACACTCCTTTCGCAGAAGTTTTTGAGTTTTGATGCATGAAATGATGCGAAGATTTGAACTAAGTTTATCGTCGTAGATCATGAGAGTCTGGCCAGAGGGAAGATTGAGACGGATAGATTTTTCGCAACAAAGGATATCAACATGATTGGGACTCAACCAATCCATGCCAATGATAACATCAAAGCTCTTTATGGAACCTGGCATAAGGTCGATGGGAAAGGAATGATCGTTTAGGGTAAGGGTGCAGTCTATGAATATATCGTTAGCGTTTTCTTTCTCACCGTTAGCCATCTCGACGGTAAACATTTTGGTTAATGGTTGAGGATTATGTTTAAGAAGATGTTTGAATGCATGAGTAACAAAACTTATTTTAGCACCAGAATCAAAAAGGATGCATGCATAAGAGTTGTCGAGAAGGAACGTACCCGTGACAACGGTGGGATCGGCGACTGCCTCCTTTTGCCCCATCGTTAGAACTCTCCCAGTATTGTTAGTCTTTGTAGCCTTGGGACAATTTCTCTTGTAATGCCCGACCTCACCACAACCATAACAGGCTTGACTGACACCTGCTCCGGATGCTTGATTAGTTGGTTGGGCTGGTGCTCTGCAGTTTCGAGCAATGTGACCCTTCTTGCCACAGTTGTTGCAAAGCATTTCACGACATGGGCCATGGATACGATGGTGGTAACTACACTTATTGCACCACGGGAGGGTACCAGTATATCCACTGGTAGGTGCTTGAGATGTAGGAGTGGCGACAGGAGTAGTAGCAGCGTGGACTGCCACAGTTTGTTGTTTCTTGGAGGATCCTTGCGAACTCTGACCCTTCCACTTGTTCCAAAATTTCTTTTTATTCTCCCTACTCTCCTTTGCTGGTTTTGAAGCGGTTGTTACTTCATCAAGATCGACTCCATGATCGATCAGAGTCTGTGCTAGGCATTTAGCGCTATCGAAGGTGTTTGGCCTAGCAGCCAAGACATTTCCTTTGGTTGGCTGGGTCACCCCCAGATGAATCTTTCAATCTTTTTGCTTTCCGGGGTGACCATTCCCGGACAAAGGAGTGCTAGGTCTTCAAACCTAGAAGTGTAAGCAGCGATATGGGAACCCTTCATCTTTAGGTTCCAGAGTTCATGCTCCAGTTTCTGCATTTCGCCCCGCGGGCAGTACTCGGCAAGCATGAGCTCCTTCAAGCTCTCCCAACCCATAGCATTTGCTACAGGCAGGGTTAAGGATTTGACTCGGCCATTCCACCAAGTCAATGCTTTGTCGGTGAAAGTGCAGGTGGCGAATTTCACCTTGTTGTCTTCCGAACAAGAACAAATTTCGAAGATAGACTCGATCTTTTCGAACCATCGAGTCAGGGTAATAACACCTCCAGTGCCATTGAAAGATGTGGGTTTCGCATTCATGAAGTCTTTATAGGACCACTCCTTCTGGTGTCCCTGACCACCTTCTTGGTTTTGGGGATGAGTACCACCTCCTGGCCCACCAGAGCCGCCAGGGTTCATCTGTGACATTGTAGCAACCACAACAGCAGTACCGGCTGCTTGGAACATGGCGGGATCAAATGGAGGAGGTGGCGGAGGAGGATTGTTGTTCTTTGAGTTGGGTCTTTTCCTTGGAGGCATCTTGATCTAAAATGATCAGGAAAGAGAGGATGGTAAGTCCTCTGGATATAATCAAGAGATATGAAACAAGAGATATCTCATTATGGCAGATAGAGTGTTCTACTAAGCGATAGAACAAGAAAAAGTTATTAAAGCAGGTAAACTATCGCTAAGGAAAGAATGAGTAACAACACTTGAAATGAATTTCTACAACGTATTCGGCTTGACTAAAATACTCCCATAGTATTTTATGTTTTGTTTTGACGATGACTTGTTGTATGGATATTTGGTAAGTTTTAGGCCTGCTGTACACTATAGTCACTCCCAAGCACATGTTGGCCGCGTCTCAAATGAATATAGTTGATCAGGCTATATTGACCCTAGACACGACTACATAACTGCCCAGGTTTAACCGCAGTTCCCAACACCCAATTACTTTTGTTTTGTTCTACTCGTGGTTACTGTTTCTGATATTTAGGTATTCTTGTATACTTTTTTGTAAAAATACTTGTATTTTAAAGTATACTTTTAGTTCAGAGCACTTCGGCCCCTTAGTGTTTATAGTTGTATACCATGTAAGGTTCGGTATACTTTGTTCACTATAAACAAAAGCTCTGATACCAATCTGTCACACCCCGAAACTGTAACATCCTGATTTCCCAGGTATATTATTTTATTTATTTATTTTAGAATTTGTGGAGGAACTCGGCGAGTTGGAGCCAAGACTCGCCGAGTAGGGTCGCGGATGTTCATCCGGGTTCACGTCCGGACTCGGCGAGTCCACGCTGTTTAATGAAACCCTAATTCGCCAGGTTTGGAGCCTATTTAAGGGCACTTATAGCCTCCCATTGCGGCTACCAGTCCCTTTGAGAGAACCCGAAGTGAGCTAAATCGTTGTGAGAGAGAAGAAGTCACTTTTTGATCCTTGAACCTTTGGTTTAGCAAGAAGAAGGTGACAAGAGCAAAGAGGAGGTGCGATTCAAGCAACTCCAGAGTTCATAGACTTCATTTTGAGGTAATAGTTCAAACCTCCTTCAGTTTTGGTGTTGATCTTTAGAGTTAGGGTTTTCTAACCCCCTTTGGAGAGTGATTATGTGGAGCAAATAGTCCCTCTTTGAGTTTGTGCCTTGGATCTGGACTCAAAGAGGTCTAGAGACCTTAACCCTTGGAGCTTTATGGATCAGTTTGGGGTTATTGGACTTAGGTTGCCATTTTTGGGACTAAATCTCCTTTTGATGCCTTGTTGTGGTTGTACAAGCATCTTGACGTGACATTCATGCTTGGGGAGGCCAGATCTATGGTTTGGGGAAACAGATCTGACCTCAGGAGGTCAGTAGAGTTTGTGCATGGCATGAACTCGCCGAGTTGTTCTTGGGACTCGGCGAGTAGGGTTAGGGTTTCACGTAAATTGTTCAGCGAGTAGACTTGCCGAGTTGGGGGATGACTCAGTGAGTCAGGAGGGAATTAGAGAACTGGAGTTCAAGGCGGTACTCGCCGAGTTGTTCTTGAGACTCAGCGAGTTGAGTCGGGGTGGCCCCGCGATTCATGACTGGTATGACTCGTCGAGCATAGGGAGGGACTCGGCGTGTCAAGCGGGACAAAGAGTTAAAGGACATGTGAGAACTCGCCGAGTCACCGGTGCACTCGGCAAGTAGGGTCAAAGTGGGACCATTGACTTTTGTTGACTTTTAGGGTTTGGTCATCAATGGAGTCCTTGTGATAAGAGGGGAGGGTAAAATAGTCTTTTACCTTTCTGAGGGTGCCAATGGCAGGTTGAGTCTAGTCTCGAGAGTTATATTTATAAGAATATTTAATTATGTGAATAGGCGGAGGCTAGGCAATATTTTCCATCGAGTCAGAGATTTACCGAGACGCCTGAGGTGAGTCTTCTCACTATACTTTACCTAGTGTGGTAATAGAGTTATGTGATAGAGTACTATAGAGTTATATGCTAGTGTATTTGCATGTTATTTATGTGTTGTGATTTATTGTGATATGTGCTATGCATGATTTAGATTTACAAAGTTGGGACTTTCGGGTCCCTAGAGTTAGGGCCAGAGGGCCCACAGAGAGTTGGGGCTGGAGGGCCCCACTGAGACACAATGACCAGAGGGTCGACAAAGTTTCAGCCTCGTGTGGCTATTATGTGCTAGAGTGGTATTTTGGGGAACTCACTAAGCTTATGCTTACAATGTTATGTGTTATGTGTTTCAGGTACCAATGATGACCGCGGGAAGGCGTCGACTTGATTCGTATACACACATGGGATTCTATGTATTGTGATCTTGGGAGATATTTTGTGAAACAAAGACATGATATTATGACATTTTATGAATGAATGAATTTGTAAAAATGTGATTGAAAATGCGAAAAATTGTTTTAAATTTTCACGGTGTTACAGAAACCGATGGCAGAAACGTTCCGGGGCGGAGGACGTCATTAGTAGTATCACAACCATTGTACATAGTAAGCATAGTAAACACAACCATTACATTACATAAGAATATTTACATTTGTTTGAAAGCGGAGAAATACATAGTTTATATACATCAGTATAAACAAGAGTAAAGACGAGACTTCTATATGCACTGTCTTCTCCAAAAGTAAGCAAGATACCTGTCTAACGTTGACCTGAGAATACAGGCAGTTTTAGAAATATCAGCATAAAGTTGGTGAGTTCATAAGCATGTTTTGTAATGAAAAACTGGTTACTAAATCTTATAAAAATACTTCAGTTCCATTGATAAAGATTTCAGTAAATATCGAAAACCATTATTATTGAGTTATGAAATACATATGCATGTTTTCCCAGAAAATCCCATATTTTCTAACATGTTAGTCAATTTCCATGTTTGTCGATTCCCATTCGGTAAGAAAACCCTGGTTACCACCAGTAAGTATAGTAGTTTTACTACTTAAGATAAAACCATAAGTTGTGTCCCTAGAATACCCTCCAGTAAGTAAGTAGATAGTTTTATTACATAAATAAAGCTATAGAAGAAGGAAAGTAATCCATGAACAAAGTTAGTTTATACGTATTGTGAGTCATATAACCATACTAATTTGACCCGTGACCTCCTTGACGTTCTTCAGGCGTCGTACGATTTACAAAATTTGTCACCACAGGCATGCCTGCCTAACTGTAGCTAGCAGTTTAGGTGTGGGATTGTCAGTCCCGAATAGATCTATCCACAAATTTCACGCTCTCCCTCCAGGAGACTTTGGTTATACTGCCAGAGAGGATTTATTGGTACCCCGTAGGGCATAACGAAGATAAGTCTCATAAGCTATTATTAGCTAATTCACGAAATATTTAGCTGTTATCAAGTTTCGAAGTCGTTTGGAACAAAGTAGAGTATAAATAATTAAACACCAGGTAACTATTTATCATGATACTCTAGGTTAATAATGGATAAACTAAATCAGACATAGTTTATATATTGACTTTGCATGAAATTAGAATCTGAAAGCAAGTAATGAAGATCCCAAATTATTCCCATAACAATTTGAATGGTTTGATAACTTCCCATGTTGTTTAGAAAACTATGTAATTATATTTAGAAAGCGTCCCTTATGCTTTGCATAGTACAAAAGGGATAAAGGTATCTAAAAGTTTGATCGAAAATCGTTATAATTACATCAGTTTTTGAATTACGAAATCCTTTATGATATGCTTGTATTCCCCCCTGAAAACATGAAAAACTCGGAAAAGTGTAGGGGTATGAATTCACCTGACTTGGGTGATTCGGATGAACGAACTATATAGGATGCTATGTGCCAACTGAGGACTTGAACACACACTCGTATCCTATGTAACATGAAGTGATACATAATTGTATCTAATTAGCTATTTAATCACTAATTAAGTAAGTAAATACACTCTAATGCGTGAAAACACTTTATTTCAAGTGTTAGGAATGATACGGGTTGCATATACGGAGTGTATGGCCTCATTATGGAGTTTACTCTTCAAGTGGATGACTTCTAGAGGTGTTTACAGCCCAAAGACCACTTCCCCATGAGTTTATGCCCGTAAACTCATGGCTATGGTGTGTTTGTATGCTTCAAGGTCTTATATCACTTAAGGAAGTAAGCTAGACTCAAATCTAGGGCATAGGAAGTGACTATGGCTCCAAATGGACCCTTTTATGGAGTTTACGGCCAAAGGACCATTTTCTTTTGGGTTTACGGCCGTAAACTCTAAGAGGACTTGGTTTCTTTGATGTTTAAGGTCCCTACTTCAATGGTGGTTGATTCTATGTTGAGTTCTAGGCATAAGGAAGGAAGAAAGGGCAACTTTTCACCCTTAAAGGTAATTCACGGCCCAAGAACATTCATTGGCCGTAAACTCTCATTCATCCTTGATTCATGGTGTTTTCTAAGTCCAAAACATGCTAATCCTAGTGTACAATGAGTTAGGATAGGAATACTTACAATCTAGGAGCTTGAAAAGGGTGATTCTTGATCAAATCCGAGTTTGAAGAGAGAGAGTAGAGAGAGAGACTTCTAAGAGTGGAAAAAGAGTGAAATGGAGGACCACTCATTCCTTATATAGGGTGAGTTTACTGCCCAAGTGAGTTTACCGCCCAGAGTTTTCCGCCCAGAGTTTACCGCCGTAAACTCCACATTTACGGCCGTAAACTCCATCTTATGGAGTTTATGGCATGGTTTTTGATGTTAAGACTTTAGTGGCGGTTTTATAACACTTGATCCTTAAGTGTAGTCGGCTCAAAATATTAATACGGACTTTAAATTGGGCTAAAAGATGGCGGAAATGAATTTGATTTTCAAATAAAGTTATAGTCTGCTGAAATTATATATACGAAATATTCGGGTTGTCACACTCTTGCATGTATGTTTGGGTTGAAATATACCCCAGGGTTGGGCCCACTGTTGTATGTTTGGATTGAAATATTGTGACTACTATTGTATGTTTGGGTTGAAATATACATCAAGACTGGGCTCACTATTGTATTTTGGGTTGAAATATACCCCAGGGTTGGGCCCACTGATTTGAATGGTATATGGTATTTTGGGGAACTCACTAAGTTTTGTGTTTATGGTTTCGTGGTTTAATATTTTAGGTACTCCAGTTCGAAAAGAAAGGATCTGACATGATTGCACAACATCCTTTTACGATTTTTGCATTGATGATTATTCTACTATAATGTTTTTGATACATTGTTTTATGACTATTTAAGGCACGATGTTTTGATGATTTAAAAATAAAAATTTTTTATCATTATTTTTAGGTCGTTACATGTCCTCTATTCTTTATTTTGACAACTTTTTGTTTACATCTTTAAACTTTTGTTGCTTTCATTTTAGTTTATATAGCTTAATTTTTCCTATATAATCCAGTTGAGAAGCTAAACTGTTTTCCATCATTTAAGCAAATCTGTTGTTGAAATTTTTTTGTTAAAATTTCAAAAGGCATATACCCTTGCATAGATCCAAAGCTTCATACTTTCATCAAGTTTGTTACATTCAATTTCATCTCGTGTAGTTGGGCTAGATGTGTCATCAATGTGATCAAACACTCCAAACATGTAGAATGTGATTTCGAAAGCTGGCGTCAAACATTATTATTGTTCAACTCATCAAGTTTAAGGGCAACACGAATGATAGCTTTGATGTTTGTAATGTCAGAGTATTTTTCAGCAGATGATTGGGGTTAAGGACAACACTTGCCTTTTTTTGTAGGAAATAGAAGGGTAAGTATGGCCTAGGATTTAGGCTGTCGAGACAACACAATAAAAGAAAGGAAGGGGGCGATATTGAAGAGAGATGAGAGATTTTCTTGGAGGACTTTAGGCTCCCGTACCATGAAAAAAAATCTCATGATTGACAAGTTCTTACCGGAAAACATATATATATAAAATACAAGTGGATATGAGCCTACATTACACATAAGATGACCTAACAATGATGTTACAAATGCAATAAAAATACATCTAGAATATGCATGCATCTACAAGATACACACTAATTAACATAAATTGCAAAACCTTGATGATAATTCCATTGATATTATTCAGATGGGTAATTGATCGATCCACTCCATGATTACCAAACCTTTTGTTCATGGTTGGGATCCTCGAGTACCATGTCTTAGCCTCTTGACTTCCTTGGTTATAATTTGATTGTGTTGATCTCTTCTAAACATGCCGCCACTTTCTCCATTGAAGGCCGACACACTGGATCTGGCTCAAGACAGTTTAGGATGAGTTTCGCTACTTCCATTGCACCTTTTGATGGATAAAACTGTTCCAACCGTGGATCCATGATTTTCTGTAGTTTTTTGATACTGTTTAAGGAAGGTCTAGCCCACTCCACCAAATGTTGTGAGTTAGGCCGGCTTTTGTCAACTGCAAATAACCCGGTAATCATCTCTAGCATCACCACTCCAAAACCATAAACATCACTCTTCACATATAAACGACCTGGAGTTGAATCAAAAAAACGCTAGATAAGAAATCCCAATAAAAAGTGAAAAACCGTAAAACCAACAAGTTGTACTAGCTTGAACAAGGAGATTAGAGAACTAACCGGTGGCTATGTACTCAGGAGCTGCATAACCGTAGGTGCCCATAATGCGTGTTGACACATGAGATTCTCCATTGACTGGACCTAACTTTGCTAGTCCAAAATCCGAGAGCTTCACATTAAACTCCTGTAACATATATAACTCACTATAACAAATTGCTATGATACATATTTATTCTTTTTATTATATAATATGTAATAGAACCCCCCAAAAAATTGCTTAAAGGTTGCAATTATAATCATGGATTGTATGTTCAGAGTAAAACTTGTCTGTTTTTTACTTGCCTCATCCAACAAAATGTTTGTCATTTTCACATCTCTGAAGATGATGCTCTTTTCTCTAGTGTGCAAGAAAGCAAGGCCTTGTGCTACTCCTATTGCTATTTTAATCCTCATGTCCTACGGAAGTGGTTTTACAGTTTCTAAAATCCAATTTAAAACGGAAATATATCATTTACAAATTTCACAGATACCATTGATCAACTTTCCATATTTGTTGATATATATTTACATACTTACTTCCGAAGAGATGACTAGCTAAGGTTCCTCTTTGTATATATTCATAAACAAGAAGAAACTCCTTATTTTCCCAGCAATAGCCAAGGAGTTTAACAATGTTTGGGTGGCTAAATGTTCCCAAGAAGTTCACTTCTGCCTGTCATGAAAACACACAAAATTAACATTTTGATTTTTACTTCCTTTGTACCGTCCGTCAGCTAGCTACTAGATAATATTGCCACTTTATAATATACTTCTTTTAAAAATCTATTTATTTAACAAGAATGGTTACACTAAGAGGAAAAATAGGACACAAAAGGTTCCCGCAATTCATGTACAATATTCCGATCTCTTTACCATAGTTTCACTTTTACCATATTTCGATCTTTTAGTGCTGTTTTACATCAGACAACACTTTTCAGTCAATTATTGAGCGGTTCTGTTAGATATAGGGTATTCACAACACTCTATATGTACTTGTTATTTTGGTTAGATTCAAATGATGGCAGTCTACTTTTTAGTTCGATTCCCCACTTCAGTCAATGTGCTATTTTCCCATCCATTAATTTTAGGCAATGTAATTTTTTCATCCAAAAAAAAAAAAAAAATCTCAAGTTCTCACGAATCATTGAGTTCTCAAAAGAACTTGAACGTACGTGCATACATTGCCAGGATCAACATAGATTAAGAAGATCAAGGGATGAGATTGATTCTAAGAAGATTAGGTACGTTCCATAATTAAAGGAATAATTTAAGGGATTTCAATAAGGGATTTTCTAATATGTGCCCTAAGGCACATATAATAAGTATTAATTAATGACAAATATTACCATAATTAAATGTAAACTATATTAATTATAACGAATATTACCATAATTAAATGTGAAACGCATTAATAATCTCCATAATAAATGTATTTTGAATTTAATTATGGTAATATTTTTCATAATTAATACTTCTTATATGTGCCCTTAGGGCACATATTAGAAAATCTCTTTGAATAATGCAAAATAAAAAATAAAAAAAACATTGCCTAAAATGGGATAGCTAGGGACCTACAATAGATTGCTAATCCATATTGAGGGTTACAAATTGTGCATATATGTAATATATATGTAATGTTAAGAAGGTAAGAGAATAATAAGCCAATTACGCAACTCGATCATGCAAAGCAAAAAAGTATTTCAATGCAAGAGCATGGAAGTAAAGTAACAAAATAAACATACAAACCTGCCACTCAGAGAAACCTTGACCACTTTCAGGGTTGAGTCTCTTGATGGCCACAGCTAACCCAACACCAGCCTTCCGTGGGACAAAAGTCACACTGTCCAACCACCCTTTATACACCCTCCCAAAACCACCCTCCCCAACCAGCATGTCAGGCCGAAAATTCCTAGTGGCACTCCGAAGCTCAGAAAACGTGAACATCTTCAAGACTGGTATCTTTGTCTCTTTACCAGGTAGCACCACCTGCTGAGAAGCAGTTGCAACGCCACCCTCAACAAACGTGGTGGCATGCTTTTCCATCATCATGCCTTTCTTAATGTTGTTGATGCTTTGCCCAAGTTTCTTTCTAGCACCCACACGACCTTCTGAAACAATAATTAATTAACATTTAGAAACAGAATTAACATGAGATTATTTATGGGCTTTTTAAATAGAAGACAACGACATGTACATGTACGTGTACATGATCATAGCCATCTTCCTATAGGTCATTGTATCAGTGATATATAATGATCAAATTTTTTGGTGAGTACTGGCCTTCGAGATGGAATATATATCAACCTAAACATAAAACTTATAAAAATCCCAAACAGTAAATAAAAGAGTTTTAACTTACTTATTGGAGCTTTAATCAAGAACAATGACCATGCCTTCTCAATAAATATAGATTTTCCAATGTCTTTTTGATCACGAGAACTCATCTCACTTTGCAATGTCCACGATAACACAAGCTCAAGCTTAGCTAACACCTTAGTCATTGTAGGTCGATCCTTTGAACATGCAAGGAGACATTCATATGCAATTTTCCCAAAGTCCTTCAAACATTTAGCTCTCGTTTTCCCCCTCAAATAGGGATCAATGATTCGATCAATCTTACCTTTTCTGATGCACTTTTTCGCCCATACAGATAGGCTGTGTTGCTCCTCACCCAATGTAAAATCCAGAGCAGGTCTACCACACAGCACTTCCAATAACACCACACCAAATGCATACACGTCAGACTTTCGTGTCAGTCTCTGAGTTGTGAAATACTCGGCATCCATGTACCCAAATGTGCCTTTGATCTGATCGGTATAAACATTAGTGGTCCCCACCAGCTTAGCTGGACCAATCCTGGACAACCCGAAGTCAGAAATTTTCGCTACCAAATTCTCATCCAGCAAGATGTTTGAGCTCTTGATGTCACGGTGTATGACTCTAGATTCAACACCTGTACCTGTATGGAGGTAGTCCAAACCACGAGCAGCATCTATGCAAATATTGAGTCTCTGGATCCATGTCAGCTGAGATGAATTACTTACATTACCTTTTCTTTTGTGCAAATGATCCCCAAGACTCCCATTCCGCATGTATTCGTAAACAAGGATCATCTCTTTTTCCGTAGATCCTTCATAATATCCTAGTAGAGACACGATGTGACTATGGCGAAACTTGGAAAGCATCTCAATCTCTGCCCGAAACTCGGTTGCCCCTTGACTCGAATATTCAAGATTCAACCTCTTAATGGCAACATCAATTCTTTTCCCAAAGTCAACTCTACCTTTGTATACATTCCCAAACCCGCCCTTTCCGATTACAAATGCATCATCAAAATCATTGGTGGCCAACCTAATTTCAGCAAGTGAAAAACGTCGACACTGTTTATCCAGCAAGGGTGATGAGAATGAATCGTTCCTCTGAACATGTTCTTCTTTGTGTAGGGATTGCTGACTCGATGGTGCTGACATGGATAAATTCTTGTGCTTACCATCATCTCCATCCTGTTGTTTCTTTAGAAAGTAAAACACAATACCCAATACAGTAAGGAGAAACATAAGGACTGAGAAAAAGTACATCTTTTCCGGAGTTATGGATTACAGTTTGGAATGGAAGAACCGATCCTTTAATCAGAAAGCTGGAGATGGGTTGCCTTGAATGCTGGAGTTCACTTTGATCATCTAAATTGACCATCCAAATAGAAACAAATGTTGGCTAATAATTGTTTAACCCTTATCAGTAAAGTATCCAAATTAAACAACTGTTGGCTAATAATTGTTTAACCCTTATCATTAAAGTATGTAGGGCCCGACAAGACATGAGTGGGTTTGTGTTGGTTTTATCCGATATAGACTCAACACGAAATAAATGAGTTTGAGTAAGATATATCAACTCGATTAAATAAACGGGTTGACACAACAAGACAAGAAAATTAAACAGATAAGGTTAGGGTTGAAAAATTCAACTTAAATATGACTTGAAAATGATCTGTTTATTGATATGCAAGTATTTTGAATTCTTTAAATAAACTAGAAAGATACAAACCCAAAATCAGAAGTAAAAGAAAACCTTTTGATTGAGTCGTTTTATAATGTTTAAATGACTTAATCGTCTAGATCACGACTTCATTTTCAATTTTTTCGTTCTCTTCCAAACTACATAGTCACTTTGACCACTCTCTCATCCTCATGATATTGTCTTCCACCTCCCCATCTCATACTCTTTTAATTTTGTTATCTAAACTTGCTATGACTTCATATATTCCACCTCCAAACTATTAGTTTTTCATTTCCGCCTACCAAACTCCTACTCTTTCAACATGCTTAATCTTTTAGCCCACATGACACGACATATTTCAAGGTATACCCCTAACACGAAACCCGACATAAAAATAACAAAGTTTACAGAATCAAATAATACAACAATACAATAAACAAGATAAAGAAATAACAAAGTTTCCAAAACTATAGACTTTACAGAATCAAAACAAATGAATTTATGCTATTAAACACCCCCCCCCCCCCCAAAAAAAAAAAAAAAAAAAACGAAGTAGGGGAAGGACTGACATGAAGCTTCGTGCAGAAATCCTCAAACAAAGGTCATGGAGGGCTTTTTATGAAGATATCAAACTAATTGATGTCAATATGCTTAGCACGTTTGTGAGCAATAGGGTTTTGACTTAAAAACAAAGCGCTTTTATTATTATACAAAATGGTCGGTCGTGAGGGAGGTAAGATGTGAAGTTCTTTGAGAAGATGTGTGATCCAGATAATCTTAGCATCAGTGTTGGTCAAAGCTCTACATTCTAATTCATAACTAGAACAAGAGACCGTTGGTTGTTTCTTAGCACTCCAAGATACTAAATTTCCACCTAGAAAAACCGAATAGCAATAAGTAGAATGTCGTGTCTCAATACATCGGACACTAATCGAGGCTAGAAAACACTTGGGAAGGCTATAGGATGACTCGTGGAAGCTCACGACGTGAGCATGTGAGGCTCACGATGTGAGAGACCAAAAATCAGCCTATAAACATCAAGCTCGACCATTTCATTTCTTACACTAAATTCTTTTCTCTCACTCTCTCTCTCTCTCTCTCTCTCTCTCTCTCGTTTACTGAAGGCGTTCCGGTTCCCGAGCTCGACGATCACGAACCGCTAACGGTTTCTAGTTAGATTCTAATCGCAATCACACTCAAGGTGAGTTCTTACCCCTACACTTTTCTATGTTTTTTCTATGTTTTAGGGGGGGGGGGGGGGGGAATACAAGTAAAACACAAGGAAACCCATGTTAAAATACAAACCATTATTTATGTTTTCTTACATTTTATGTATCATTTACGTGAAAATATCAAATATCCAAAATGACATTACTACCAAATTTACAAACATTTACATGCAATAACATGTTAAAGCGCAACCGTTTTCATTTCAACAGAACATACATTATAATTATACACTTAGAAATCTCTATGGAAAAGTTACATTTTCATTCACTAAAGGGTATTACATTTTCATTTACTAAAAGGGTTTTGAGTTCATTACTCGTAAACTCGTTGAAGCAATAAATTTGTGAGACGTCTTCAAGTACTTACCTAAGTACCAGCGAAAGTCCTGACTTATAACTAGAGTCTCTTGTAGGGAGAGCAAGATATTTGTGTATAGATCTATATGGGACTGACAATCCCACACCCTATTTGTTAGCTATAGTTGGACCGGCCGGTCTGGGGTGACAAATGTTGTTAATGTTTTGGAAGCCTGGAGAACGTCGTGTTCAGGCCATCTTAGGTCACAGTATGGTTATAAGAACTCACATAGAGAAAACAACGACAAATTTACATAGTAATATATTTTCAAACAATCTTAACGGGTATTAAATCTATGATTACTTAGTGTATATGTTAGGGTTATATACAATGAAGATCCGATAGGCAGTTGAATGTGTGATTTCCGCCTTACTTCCTGTTCCTTGTTTGGTTGTGGGCTTAGGGTAGTTCCACCCATTCGATTGTCCGTTTGATCCTGATTATATATAGATTGTATACACTAAGTGATCATAGGAGGGTATTAACTTTACATTTAGTTTACGGGGCAAACACATCTTCAGCTGGTTTTACTTAATAATAAAACTACATTACATGATTTTCCAGTACAATACAGGTTACAACTTCTAGAAAAATACATTTAGAAAAGGATTACATACAAATACAATTACAATATACTATTTTCTAGTACAGTACAACTTACATTTCTGAAAGGACCATTATTGTTAACTCTATGATTACTTAGGGTAGACATTAGGGTTATATATAACTTGTATACACTAAGTAATTATAGGAGGGACCATTATAGGTCATACCACTTACACAAATTTAGAACTTTGTATTATAAATTCTAAGCATAAGAAACTTATACAATTTGGTCTTAAGGTACTAAGGCTACAACACTTTTACAAAGAAAATATTGGGTTTTCTGGAAGAACACACTAACATTTTCAAAGGAACAAATAACATACCTTTTCATACAAAATGCTTATGAACTCACCAACTTAAATGTTAACACTCTTTTCAAAACCACTTGTATTCTCAGGAAATCAGTAGACAGGTACACACACAGGTTTCGAGAAGACATAGCATAGTAGCTTTACATCTTAGTTTTTTGTTATATACTTTTGGAATCAAACATACAAAGATTCGAACACAATGTAAATTATATATTTTCAATATGATGGTTGTTGCTTTGATTACTATTATCATTGTTATGATACTTTACATGACGTCATTCGCCCCCGAACGTTTCCACCATTCCGGTTTGGGGTGTGACAGATTGGTATCAGAGCATTGTTTATAGTGAACCAGTATATCAAACCATATAAGATATACAACTATAAATACAATGGGACTAAAACACTCTGACTAAGAGTTATACTTTTTAAATATAATACAAGTAATATTTTTATAAAAGTATACATGCATACTTATATACTAGAACAGTGTCATAATAAGAACAAAACAAATGTATTAAGATTGTTGAATATCATGAGTAGACCTTGGTGTATATAATCAAATCTGGGATGAATATAGCCTGGTCAACTATATTTATCCGAGAAGTGACTAGCATATGCCTAGGAATAGTCGTGGTGTTGCAACAAGTCTAAAACGTACCAACTCTATATACCAAGAAATTCTAGGACCAAACATAAAGTTTAAAATAATATAAGATCATATTATGATACTATAATTAACTTATGTGGAAACCATAGACCCTTACTGGTAGATATATAATTGCTTAGTGTATACCCTTACTGGAAATCATAGATTCTTTATATACCTCTACTCTTGCACAAACGACATACCTAGACATCATAAATCCATTGCAACAGCCAACTGAGGAGTCAAGGAAGAACTAGAAGGGGTTCATGAGGAGGATTCCGAGAAGGGATCAAACAAAGAGAAAGGCGCTGTAAAGTTCGTTAGTGAACCTTACCCTATTAAGAGCATACTTGAGAAGTCGCTCGGACATTCGGGTTCAGACTCTCCATCATGAAGTAATGGATATCATTGTCAAAAACCCAAAGCGTGATGGAACGAATATTCAACACATCTACGAGGAACAAGAACACCATATGGATGCCATGAGACAGCAAATCTTTACAACTAAAACTAGGACAATCATAGAAATGACAGAGAGCAGAGGAGACCACTCGCGAGATGTGCGAGGTGGCAGAGCACCATATGCGTCACTTTAGTAAAGTAATATAACCTAGTGAGTTAGTGATTACACTACTCACACTATGTGTTAGACTTATCACATCTTTCGCCGCAACTAATAATAGTAAATCAAATCACAAAATTTCATTGAGGGTATTACTATCAGAATTCATAAGTTTATTTTTACATAAACTTCTATTATGAATTGGTTACAAAACTCTTTACAAGTCGGCACATGATGCATATAGTAACTAATATAGTTAGTTCATTTACACCCGATTTTATAACCATTAGCAAAGACTTATCGTATTTTCAATTTTAAATTCTACGACAGAAAGATGCCGCCAAGTAAATCAAACAGGCATTTCAACAACACACCACCAACTCCACCACCTCCACAGTATGACCCTGCTGTTTTCCAAGCAGCAGTAACAGCTGTTGTGGCAGTCGCCATGACACAAATCAACGCAAGTAGTGCTAGTGGGGCGGGTAGTGGTGCCAGCTGTTCTAACCACGAAGATAGCCATGGACACCCTAGGGAGTGTTCCTACAAAGATTTCACTAATGGCAAACCAAAATCCTTTAATGGAAGCGGGGGAGTCATTTCCCTAACGCAATGGTTCGAGAAAACGGAGTCAGTTTTCGAGATTTGTGCATGCCTGGAAGGGAATAAAGTAAAGTTTGCCGCTTGTACCTTCTCTGACAGGGCCCTTACTTGGTGGAATGGCCATGTCAAGTGACTGACCCTCACAGTGGCTAACTCAATGGGCTACGAGAACTTAAAGGCAATGGTGATGGAATAGTACTACCTGAGGGGTGAAGTACAAAAGCTAGAGCAAGAGCTTTGGAACCTTACCATGACAGGCTCTGACATAGCAGCCTACACTACTAGATTCAGTGATCTAGCAGCACTATGTCCCAGGATGGTTACCCCGGAGAGTAAGAAGGTAGAGAGATACATCTGGAGACTATCTCCTCAAATTCAAGGGAATGTATTGGCTTCAAACCCTGTTACTTTCGATAGCGCCAAACGCTTAGCCTAGAGAATCATCGACCATGGAGTCCGCCAAGGCGTGATGAATCTCGTTCCCGATTCAAAAAAAGGGGGTGACTATAAGCGAAAGTCTTGGAGAAAGAAAAAGGGACATCCAATGCAAGAGCCCTCGAAGAAACAACAAATTGTTGTTGTTCATGCTGCCACAACCCCTGCCACTCCAGCACCCACCAATCGATATGCTGGAACCCTTCCAAAATGTAACAAATGTAACTTCCATCACACCGGAGTTTGTTAGGAGATGCATTGAAAAAATTGCAACAGGAAGGTGCACACTACTCGTTTCTGTAAGGAACCGACATAACCCTTCACCCAGGTCCCTGACTTTGGAGTGAGCCCAGCTTGTTACTAGTTTGGTGAAACTAGACACTTAAAAAGAGATTGCCCAAGAGCAAGGAATGCTGGTGGTGATGGAAGGGTACTTACGATCACTGAAGGACAGACTCTCCCGAAACCACCTATGAATATCGGTACGTTTCCTAACAAAAATGTTTAGGCCTTAAATTTTTACTAAAACTAGTTCCAATTAAATACGACATATCATAGTCATAAATTGTTGGGTTTATGTACTCTAACATCCCTATGGTGCACATACAACCCTGATGCTTTGGATCTAAGTTTTCTCTAGTTATACATGAAATAATATTATCCAAAGCATAAAGTCTACAACTAGCATACAATTTGATATTTTAATCATAATTTTGATTAGATGATTACCTCTTTGTTGTAGCTTGATGTATTTGGCCTTTAAGAACTTAGCACCTCAAATGTGACGCCTCAAACAAGTCACAAACACCATGAACAAAGGAGGACTTTGAGAGAGAGTTTCTAGGCACCAAAATTCGGCTATAGTATCTCCAAGATCACTAGTGTGTCAATTTTTATGCATAAAGGGGTTACATATATAGTGTAGAATCCAAGAGTCACATGTAAACCTAATTCTTACACTTAGGTTTATGATCCATAACTCATGTGGACTAACTCTTTATGGATTCTTACATAAACTTAGCCCATCATGGATTAATAGCCCAAACATGTGTATCACTAATTTACATAATTAGTCCCTGTTAATTTAATTAGTGTCTTTTGGTCACTAAATTAATTCCAAATTAATTCTTGATCAATACTAATTAAATAATATGATTTCTCAATTAATATATTATACTTGTAATATATTAGTAATCATAAATAACCTCTTTTTCAAATATCCATCCTATCAAATTGTCCTGGTGAAGGAAATGCTACTATCGGGTCAAGTACATATCAATTATAGTTACTGGCTTAGACACCTAATCTAACAGTCACCCACTTGGATAAGTCTAATAATTATAACTGCAAGTACAACTTAAACACTGACTAGCAATCGTAGCTCTTAAAAGCCGATGTCGAACTCTGACCTAGTCAATGATGCGTCTATTAGATAAGGGATCATATATTCTTCCATTCTACAAAATATCATATGGCCTGAGACATGGATTATAATCATTCTCTCTATCCATCTGTTGTTCCCGATTTCCGATTTATGACAACTGAATAATTGAACAAATCAAATCAGTCCAAGCTTAGCCAAGCGCTTAGGGTGTCATCACTAAATCATCGAGGGACCCACAAATATCACTTTTATCCCACATTGGGTAAAAGGAATGGATAAACTTCGACTCATATGCTTGCTCTAGTTACTCATCAAATCACACACATCAATACGTTTTATAACACCGAGTTACTGGTGCGTTTACATATCATCAATGTGCAACCGAATTGTAAACTAAAACTCACACGTCTTGGTTTCTAGAATATAAGATATTATCGTCTCACAATCACTCGTGATAAAATCCATAAAGTGATTCATATGAGCGTGGGTTTAATCTAATACTCTAATCTTATTACAGGAGTACTCATGAACACTGCATCAAACTTGTGCTATGTCTAACACATTAGACAATCCTACATTTAGATTCATGACAGTCTTACCTCATTACTTACTTCCAATGTATGATTGATTGTGGATGTTTGAATAACCTAGTTATTCGGTAAGTAAAACATGCAAAGTGAAACACAAGAATAATTGAATCCAATATGGTCTCAACACTTTTGAATATCAATAAAACAACTTCTATTTAATCACCATATTGATTACACATTATTCATTGTATAATCTTTCGACTAATCAACTTAATACTTAAATTAAAAAATAGTTATCCCATGCTCTAAGCATGCATACTATGTTTACATATGGTCCTTACTTTCTAAAATAGATCAATTGTAACCATTTCCAATGATAATCATTTCACAATCCAAATCCTTATAATAAGTGTAAGAATACCAAATTCTTGCCATTTACTATAATCTGTTAGATTCAAAAATTAAATGCGATAATCCTTTCATAATTCTAATGCATAAAAGTCACCGAGACTTTGGCAAAAGATATTACAAAGTATTCTAATGGATAACAATTCCATGGAAACGAAATCTCATATTCAAAGTACATTCCTTTGAACGCCCTTCTTGCTTTAAGATTTCTAATCTTATGCAGATTTTATGATTACCTTACACTTATGGAACATTTCTATATTTCCATGTTGACTATCACTTCTGAACAAGAGTTACCTCTTCTTGTCAATGTAGACCTTCCAAAACTTATACTATACTTCCAACTGTCCATAAGCAACCAATCTTTAGTAAACCTCAGATTATCCTCGACAATTTCTTAACCATTTTAGTCATATCTCGTTCTATTCCTTTTCCCTCTTAATGCCCTAGGCATTTGGAAAATTAGAGCAAATTAATATTATAGCATATTTAATCGATCCTACATCCGAAGCATATGGGATACGATTCTTAATGTCTTACATAAAGACATGATACTTGACCAGTCTTTTGCTATAACATTTCCATATATGGAATTTCCTTATGTTGAATCATTTCAACATAACATTCATATATGTTCTTGACTAAATTTGATTAAAATCTCAATCTAAGCTTTTAGATTTGAAATGAAGTATGAATTCCTCTCCCTTAATTATAACAAAACAACTTTTCAACCCTACAACTTTGCGAATTGAAACTTTTGTTTTCTATAATTAACATTGCTAACTCGCAATACTTAACGTAATTATTGTGCTCCCACTAGCATACTAATTACATTATTATTAGCATAACACTTATGCTCCCACTAGCTTTGACATGTACTCAGAAATCAGATAGACTTCTAGAAATCAATACTTATTGACTTTCTTACCAAAGTTCAGATTTCTGATACTTGGTGCTTCGATAAGTCTTTTCCAGACTTCTCAAGCTCATACACCTTTTAGATTAAATAGCACAAGTGTGTGTTTGAACCTTTCAGAACTTAAACTAATAAGTCTCGAATGTTCAAACTATCTGCCATTTCTCACAATTCGAACTATGAAGAGGGATGTCGTAATCATAATCGAATTTGAGAATGCAACTATCACAACTACTAACTCTAATCCTTAAAAATCTACTTAGTGAAAGTGTTTCCTCACAATCATTTTCATGAAATGGAAAGAAACCTTATGCCACTTAGATTTTATAGTGTATGTGTTCCTATCCATGTGAATTTGTCATTTCTGACTACTATCAAAAGACAAGGTTTATGAGAAATCTAAACTCATATGGATTGAACTTGCTTAATCTTAATTTCTTGCCATCTGGTAGCACAAGGGCCTACCATGTCTTCCAAGTTGTTTAACAACTCACCCCTAGAGATCAATCTACTTTCCATTGATCAAGGTACTTTGCCTTATGCGTTCAAATGAGAACTCATAGAACTTACATACATAATCAACTTAACCGGAATAGGCATAGAAATAAGAATATGTCAAACACGATAGGTTGTAAACCTCAAGTCTTGTGCTAGCGATAAACAATAGATTTATTTTTGATCTGTTCTTGAAACTTTTTCAACACCACTTGAGACTCCCACTAACCTCTTGACATATAAGATTCTTTTGTCCTTGACAAAAAAATATTCAAGAGTTAGTGCAGGTTCTTATCAAGAAAAACACTTCATAAGATATGTCGCTCAAGGTACAATCTAGGAGTATGACTCTAAGACTTGATATTGGAACGAAGTATGATTCATCTATTTGATTTTAACCATTTCAACAATTTATGATTCCTTTTCTTAGCCATACAAGTGCACTAAGGTGTCCTTAGAGGATCAATTGTGATATGATTTTCATAATCATTAGAATGATCATAAAACATGATACTAAAGTACTCTCTTTTCCTTTCAGATTGGAGAAACTTTTTATCTTTCTGCCTAATTTGATTTTTCTTATTTGTTATGCTATACATTGAAACTTTTTCAATGATTCAGAATTATACTTAATCTTGTAAATATAATCATATTTACTAATCTTTTAGTAAATTATAACGAATAGTCTTATCGTTCTTTGTGGTGGACTAGACCAGTGCACAAGAATGTATATTCGATCCCTTAATCCTTCACTAAACTCACATTTACATGTGAACAAGGAATTAGTCTTAATTTCCCAAAGATGAAGGTTCTCATACAACACACAATACAAGTTGCATGATTCCAAGTTTCTGTCTAATTGAAACTTGGATGATGGGAATCTTTCCTTATTTGGTAAATTTTGACACTACCACAAACGAATGAATCAAATCCATTTCCCAGTTTTGCTAAAATATATAAACACCAATTTTCACAAATGCCATTGGAAGGAGATATAAAGTAAAACAAAAACAAAATTTTATTTATTTATAAAATGTGGAAAAAACTTCTCCTTACAATGCAATTACAAATGAAAACTATGTTTCTAAATATTTCTAAGCAATCTATCATAACTCTTAAGTAGCCGCTCAAAAATCCGATCATCAAACCATGCGATTGAAATCCATTTCTTCGCGATCAGACTCAGCCTACTCATCCTTTAATCTTCCTTTCTTTTCTTTGATCCTACAAAACATCTAAATACAATTTTATCACATCATTTATTAAGAATCATCCATTAGAAACTTAATAGAGTTAGGTGCTGTTTGTTTTTTGTGAGGAAAAATATCTGCAGTCTGCGGACCACATCTGTAGACCTCTGCAGCAGAAGAGGTGGACCAAACGTCTGTAATCTGAAAAAAGAAGATTGTTTGTTTTTTTAACATCTGCAGGCTACTAAGATAAACTAAAATCTAAATAAACTGATTTTTTTAAACTACAAAGTGATTTTTTAATATATTTATGACTTTGTTATAAATAATTAACAAATATTAAATAACTTTTATGTACTATTGTATAAAAAGTGAAAATAACAATGATACAAATTTACGTATATATTTGATAAAAACCAACAATTTTGGTTGCAAAGTTATGCATAAACATTGTAATTAGGAATTAAAGAATTTGGTATATAAATGAATGGAAATAAACTTAGATTTTTTCAATTAAATTAATTAAAAATGTGCCATAAATATTTTTTCTAAGAAATTGACGATGCTTTATTAAATAATGTTTTATAAAATTTGACACGAAATATATATATATATATATATATATATATATATATATATATATATATTCATATTTATATAAACCACTTCAACAAATATTATTGTAATAAACTTTTATTTATAAATTTATCAAAAATATCATGTTTGTGTCGTCGAACTTTTTTTTTAAAGTATTGTAACTTTTTTTAAGTATTGTAACTTTTTTTGTTCAAATTGTTTATCACTAATAAAGTTGGAATAAATATATATTAAAAAAAACTTAAAAAATAAATAAAGTATATGTCTTTTTTTTAGGCTAGAAGATGTCTGAAGATGTTAGAAGACTCTGGTCCTCGTCTGCGCCAAGAAGAGGGCGCACATACATTTTTAAGTCTACAATCTTCAAAAAAACAAACAGTCTGTGAAGGCTAATGTCTGCGCGTGGTCTGCGCCGCACAGACAGAAGAGGTCAGGAAGATCTGCGGACAAAAAACAAACACCGCCTTAGATAATGAATGTACCTAAAGTAGAGCCACACAATTTGACTTTACTATCTCTTAGATCTCTCAGGTAGTCAGGGTAGCTTCGCTTCCAATGCCCCTTTTCTTGGAAATAGAAACAAATGGCTTTTTCGCATCGAAACATGACACAATCCCAGAACCAGCCTTTCTCTTAAGTTTAAACTTTTTGACTTTAGCCAAGTTCTTTCTCCTAGGAGAAGAAATCATTTCTGGATTATCACGGTTGTCAATGGAAACTTGGGAAGTAGATCTTCCAATCAAATTTGCTTTACCAGTGTGACAAATCATTGTTGATTCAGCAGCAATAAGAAAATGGGTAAGATCAATAAGGGTCATGTTGTGGTCTGTCATATAGCAGTCCTTAATGAACCCGCTATATGACTCAGGAAGTGACTGAAGAACCAAGTCAACAACTAGCTTCCTTGAGACTTCGACACCCAACATTTTCAGCCTGTCAATATGCAACTTCATCTCCAAGACGTGAGCACATACTGACTTTCCATCTTTGTGTTTGCTTGCCAATAGGCTTGAGTGACCTTGAACTTTTCAAGTCTTCTAACAGGTGGGTTAGGGAGATTAATTGGAGGAGGTGGATGAAGTGAAGTATGATTTCCATTTCTACTAATGCACGCCAAAAGGATTGATCTTTCACCTCGATCGCCATGTGGAATATCATCTTCATTAGGAAAGCATTTTTCAAAAGGATAAGGAAGACCATAGTTGTCAAAATTAGACATCTACAAGGGAGAAATTTAAGTTTAGTTGATTTAAGTCCATAATATAACACCCAAATGAAATATTAAGGCTAGGACTGTAACGCCCCATTTCTGGTATGTTATTTAATATTTTTTTTCAAGTTTCAAGAGGAACTCGACGAGTGAGTTGCCCGACTCGTCGAGTAGAGACGGGATTTCGTGCACGTTTAAGTTGGCGACTCGGCGAGTCCATATCCTGGACTCGGCGAGTCCATCAGTCTGAATGAAACCCTAAATCCCCGGGTTTGTATCCTATTTAAACGACCTTTTGGGCATTTAGTAGCCTCCCTCGCCCACATAAGAGCCTCACACGAAAACCCTAGCCACCCTTATCATTTTGGTGTGTTTTTCTCACTTGGTGAGGTTGTGGTCCATTTGTGGAATAGAGGAAGAGGAGGAATCAAGGGAGAAGGAGTTAGATATGAGTTTGTGGTGGTATCACAGTCTTCTTTGAGGTATCAAGCTCAAACCTTTGTCATTCCTCGATTAGATCTCTCGTTTGGCCTGTTTTTATCATTTTTGGCTTGGTAGTAACATTGAAAGCATGTGTTGTCTAGTAGCCTTCAGATCTATCTATGTTTGAGCTTCAGAAGCTCAGATCTTTTGCCTTTATGTAACCCTTTTCGCATGAACTCCATAGATCTATCCTTTTAGTGAATTTTGAGCCTTTAAACCCGTATTGATGCATATCTACACGTAAAGTTGGAAACTTTACGTGCTAATCAAGCTTTAGGAACCCAGATCTGTAAGTTGCATGCACCGGTTTTGATCAAAATCATCGGAGTAGTGCTGCATGCAACCGACTCGACGAGTTGTTCTTCAGACTCGGCGAGTCGAGTCGCGAGTCCCCGATTTCTTTCCCTTTTATGTGTTATGCCAAGTGGAACCAGTGATCTTTAGGTGGACTCAGTGAGTCAGAGGTCGGAGTACTCATTCATGAAGGGACTCAGTGAGTCAATGCCCTGACTCGGCCAGTCCAAGACACTCTTCATGCCTCAAGAGCAGACTCGACGAGTTGTTTATACAACTCGGCGAGTAACAGTCAAGGTGTTCATATGTCGAAGGAGGACTCGACGAGTTGTTCATACAACTCGGCGAGTCGGATGCAGATTGACTGAGTGTTAGTATCGAAGAGGAACTCGTCGAGTCTATGCCAAACTCGACGAGTAGTAGCGAGCAGAAGCAAGAAAGTGAGAGTAAGGACTCGACGAGTTGGTGACCCAACTCGACGAGTCAGGTCAATTGAATGATGACTTTGACCAATAGGTTGACTTTTTCCAGGGGTAACATAGTCATTTTACCCTCAGTATGATTATCAGTATTTGATTGAGGGTACTTATGGAATTTGTAGCCGGGGTGAAACTGGAGCCGCAACAGACAGATCCTGGAGCAGTTCTTTCAGTAGCTAGACTACGAGGTGAGTTTCCTTCCAGTAGGAACGGGTCTGCGGCCACAATTCCGACCCGATTAGCTAGCAATAGTTTCCGGACATCGGTCCGACGCAGCAGATAGTGTTTTTGATGCCTTCGTGGCTCAGGCAGGATTTATGTGTTATGTCTTCCGGGCTATGGCATGATGCAGTATGCAGTATATGTGTTTATGATGATATGTGTTATGCTAGTTGATATGTGTTTATGCTATGCTATGATCAGTTAGTTCCGGACTTCGGTCCGATGCTGTCAGTTCCGGACTTCGGTCCGATGCAGCTGGTTCCGGACACCGGACCGATGCAAGGGACAAGATCCCAGTCAGTTCCGGACTTCGGTCCGATGCAGTTTCCGGACTTCGGTCTGATGCAGTGGGAAAGGCCCAGTACGTGTTTATATGTTATTGTATGGTATGTGGTAGTTTGGGGGAGCTCACTAAGCTTCGTGCTTACAATTTCAGTTTTGGTTTCAGGTACTTCCGCAAGTAAAGGGAAGAGCTCGGGATGATGGCATCGCACACACCACAGCTTCAGTCTTTATCCTGGGAGTTTGTTTTGATTCATAGTTTGATTTGATACAGTTGTTTCACGGCATTTTATTATGAGTTGAGATATTTGACGTATGGTTTTTATGATATGACGATCAGTATATGATTTTTATTATTATTAAAACAAAAATTTTATGGTCGTATTTTTGGATGTTACAAGTTGGTATTAGAGCCTTGGTTTGAGGGATTCAGATACACTCTTTGGTGTGTCTGAACTCAAACTAAGGAAATGGTAAAAGGTTTTAAAAAGAAAAACATTTTTTTTGAAAAGAACTTAGAAAGAAAAGAGTTTTGATAAAGAGAAAAGGGTGTGGTGCATGCGATCAGCCGAGCTCAAGTAAGTACTCCCACATTACCCATACAAATTTAAGATTATCATTTTCAGTTTTAGTTTTAGTAGAACAGCATGCTAGTATAGGACTAAGGATCTAGGAGGATGCTTTATGTGCCTGCTTTATGTGTTTCAGCCTTCTGAGAATTGCATGCTAGAAATTGATTAGACAGTAGTAGGATAGCCTATTTAGGTTATGCCTGATAGCATGAGCTTAGCATCGTATGCTAGTACAGTTTCTCATTATGAGGATAGAATTGTTTGAGTAGTTTCCGTGTCCGAATGTTGTTTGCTTCGTGCTCTGTAGGACTCTGGGTGATGGGAGTTAGCCATTAGGTGAATATGCCACATCATATGTGAATAGGGTTGAATAATCTCAGAGTGTTGGATTTGTCCTTGCTGCACAGCTCTTGTCTGAGTCTAACTGTTGTGGGGACGAGTCTTTTACTCGAAGGATTATTTGAACCTCGCCACATGTGATGGTATTTAGGTAATGGTTAATTGGCATTAAAAGGAGGCATTCAGCAGCTGAGGACTGGTTGGGTTGAGTCCAAGATTTCCCTAGGGCAAGCCTAGGATGAGAGCAGTAGAGATCAACAACGGTAGTAGTGGCTAGGTGGAGTCGAGGCAGTTCTTGAGGAAAGTACGGATAGATGTGGAAGGTAGTAGGGGCCCATACTACTGGAAGCAGAGGATCCGTACTTGAATCGAGGAAGGCTGAGATGATATCGAAAAGTCGGTAGTAGTAATGGTCCCTCGAGTCATATCAGTGTTCCGACGTTTATTGTGATATGTTTTCAGAATGGTGGTTTTACGTCCTAGACCAGCAGGCGGCAGATTAGGTGCCGGAGAGGGATTGGGATCAGGCTCGGGAGCCGAGCAGTTAGATGAGCAGGCTAGAGAGTTCTTCACTTCAGAGGTTACTCGTATCATTCTTGAGTAGACTCCAGTGATCCTTGGTTCGATCAAGGAGGGTATATTAGAGTTGATGGAGGAGAAGCTAGGCACATTTCGTGCTGAGGTGGCGGCCATGATGGGGTCGCGCACGCTTACTTTCAGGGAGTTCCGGGCATGTAGAGCTTCAGATTACCACGGGGCGCGGGACCCCATAACGAGTACCATATGGTTGGCGTGTTGGATTAGTGTCTAAGTCCATAACTATTTTGGTATGTACTTGACCCGATGGTGCATGGTCCTTTTGGGTTGCCTTCACCAAAGCAACTTGATAGGATGAATAATGGAGAGAAAGGATTAAATATGATTTATTAATATATTATGAGGATAATATATTAAAGGAGAAATCATATTGTTTAATTAATATTAGTCAAGAATTAATAAGAATTAAGTTTGTGACTAAAAGACACTAATTAAACTAAGAGACTAGAACTGTCAATTGTATGATAGTTGAATATTAAGCTAATGGACTCCATATTAAAGGGGTGGATGAATTCTATGGGGAAACCCATTAGAAATCGTCCAAGGCCTTTAAGGAAGGAGCCCATGTGTTGCTTAGGGCTTAAGCATCCAAATTAGGGTTTCCTTGTTAGATAACCCTAATAGCCTCACTATTTAAAGAACCCTTATTCCCCAAAAACGTGGCCAAGCTTCTTTCTAGGGTTTCCACACGTTTTGGGCAGCCTCCTTCTCTTCTCTTCTTCATCCTCTTGCTCTTGGTGTTTGTGAACCATTAGAGGAGTGACATTTGTGACTCTAAGCTTTCTAAAGTCAATACAAGAAGGATTTGAGATTGTTATTGCTACATAACAATCAAGGTATGATCTAAACCCTAATTTATATGTTATATTGTTTATCATATGCTAGATCTAGGGTTTATAGCCTTGGATGAATTGCATGTACAATAGAAAAACCTAGATCCAAGCATTAGGGTTTGTATGAACACATAGGATGTTCCTATGGCTAAAACCCATCAGTGGTATCAGAGCCTTGATTGGTTTCTATTGTATTGATGCATTATGTGTTTGTTCAAGTTGCAAAATCAAGTTTTGAGCCCCCTGCCTGATGAACTCGGCGAGTACCACAGTGTACTCGGCGAGTCCAGTGTGGTACTCGACGAGTTCGAGCTTTAGAAGAAGCTATTTTCGGGATTTCTTGCTGTTTTACTCATGAATACTTGCCTTATCTGTTTTAGATCATTAAAATCCGATTTTATACATATTTATGAGTATATCCTTGATTAAAAAAAAGATAATTACCAATTGATTAGATAATAACTTCCTTATATGATAAAGTTTGATTATTTGTATTAATTGGGTAACTTATTTTGCAAGAAATTGAAATTAGGTCAAATATAGATAATGATGAAATTAATTGTCTAATTTATATTATTTGTTATTTGATCCTTGTGTTATGAAAAGTTTCAATTTTCCCCCTTTAGGTTTTATAGTTTAAATTTGAACTCAAAAGTTTTGTTTTGAAATTTAAATAGTTGAAACTCTAATGTTTTGAAAAAGTTTCAAAACTTGCCCTCAAGTTTTGGAATTTAAATTTTGATTAAAATTTTAATTTTGATGTATATTTAAATTCTAAACCCTAATGTTTTGAAATGTTTCAAAACTTGCGCTCAAGTTTTGGAATTTAAAAGCTGATTAAAAGTTTAATTTAGGAATGTTAAATTCTAAAACCCTAGTGATGTTTTTGAAAAGTTCATATCACATCCTTATGGTTTTATTAATTAATTAAGGTGTATAATTAAAAGAGGTTTAATAAATCCATAAAGTTTTGGTTTACAATTTAATTGAATTAAAAGTATAATTGTTAAATTTGACCACATAATATTTTAATAGTGTAAAATACACCCTATACGATATATATAACATTAAAAGTCTAACATTATATATATGTATGAGTAAAAGTCAGTCTTACCGTTAGTAGGCCTCATTCACGAAGCTGGTCTATAAGGGGTGTTTAAGGAAATTGCCTATAAAATGACGATTGAATGGGTATCCACTCTTACCCACCACACTCTTGACTAGTGGAGGGTCGTTAGCTGAACGGGTAGGATAGGACAGAAACCTTCCATTATAAGTATAATGAAGTACAAAAGTAACTAAATGTTTTTCAAATTCCCAATCTTAGTTACTTAGGCAAAAGTGAATTGATGCAATTCCATGAAATTACACTTTGTGCCCTTGCGAAGAAGTTAGTGGAGTATGTGTGGTTTACCGACACACTAACTGGTTCTAAGCAAAGGTAGCAAAGGGTGACTCAATGTTTGTCATAGTTCGGTGGAGCGTGTGTGGTTTACCGGCACATCGAATGGGTGACTGTAACATGTGAGGGCACCATGTAAGTTTTCATGGTTATTCACACCCGCTTTGTGATCCTCGGCATCCCAGTCACAAACTAGAGGGGCATATCGAGATTTAAACATGCCATTGAAATGTTCAATGAATCTCATAGGATCTAGGAGTTTTCATAAATTTAAAACTTAAATTTCTTTTTCGTTTTTCATGGTGGAAATTAGTGAATCGTCATTCACTTACCTTCAAATATTCTGCAACAAGATTACGACATCCCTTTTCTAGGTTGTAGCGTATTGTGTTGGGTCCTAGCCTTAGTATCTCATTTGGGTGATTTATTAAGGACTCAATCAATCAACTAACTTGAATGTGTTTTTCTCCCATTTTGTAGATGTCAAGGTACGAAAACTATGGTCTTCCCAATTCCCATGGAACAAGCATTCCACATGAAGATGATATTCCATGATTCGATCGAGGAACAAGAAATCATGATTCACTTCCTCCTCCTCCTCCCGTTGTTCTCCCTAACCCACAAGATCGAAGAATTGAAAGGTTCAATGTCACTAAGGCCCTATTGGAAATGAAACATGAAGATGGTAAACCCGTGTGTGCCCACGTTCTAGGAATGAAATCACACATCGATAGGTTGATAATGTTGGGTGCGTCATTCCCTGATAAGTTGACTGTGAACTGGGTTCTGCAGTCACTTACTGAATCATATAATGAGTTCAAAAGAAAGTATTATATGATGGATCATGAAGATAACCTCATTGACCTAACTTAGATGCTCATTGCTGCTGAATCAGAAATGATTTGGCAAAGCAATGGAGCATATTTGTTGGGAAAGTCAACCAACCATGATTCCGAGGACGTTCTAGGAGAACCTACCTGCGTTTGCTGCCAAGAGAAAGGGTGTTGGATACAAATCTGCCCTAAGAGCCTGAAGAGTCCAGAAGATGGGAGAGTCAAAACTATGGCTGTGCTTCAGGTAAAATCCACTATCTAACTCCATTAAGTTCCTATTCGTTGATTCTTTATACATGATGTGATAAGATTACATTTGAATGTTTTGTAGGTCAGTGAAAAGAGAGGAAGCTTGATGAAAGAGCAAGATGAATCTAATCACAAAGAAATGGATCTCGATCGCATGGATTTGAAGATTAGATTTTGAGCTTAGGAAGTTATGATAGAGTTGTTAGGAGTTTTTCTTTTTGGCTACATAGTTTTTCAGTTGATTTTGCATTGTAAGGACAAATGTTTTCTGCTGCTTTTATGAATAAAATAAATTTTTGATTTGACTCATTTATTTATTTATTTATTTCCTTGTAATGAAATCGTTATGAAAAATTGATGTTTGCATATTTCTACAACGAATGGATAAGATTCTTAATTATGTTAATAGTGGAAATGTCAAGAATTTACCAAATAGGGAGAGTTTCTCATCGCCCAAGTTTCAATTGGACAGAAACTTGGAATCATGCAAATTGGTTGCACGATGAATGAGAAATTTCATATTTGGAAATTAGACTAATTTGTTGACAAGTGTCAAGTGAAGGACTAGGAGATCGAGTACACAAAGTTGTGTGTTGATCAAGTCCACCACAAGAGTAACAAAGATATTCGTCATGATTTACTAAAGGATTAGTAAATATGATTATACTTATAAGATTAAGTGTAATTCTGAATTGATTGGAAAAGGTTTAATCAATAGCAGAACGAATAAAAGAATCAAGTAGGCAGAAAGATAAAAGTTTCTACATTTTAAGAAGAAGGGAGAGTACCTTTTATGCTTTATGATATGTCTTAATGATTAAGAACCATATCTCAATTGATCCTCTAAGTAAATCTTAGTACAATTGTATGTCTAAGAAGAGGAATCAAGAATTGAAGAAATGGTTAAATCAAGAAGTCAATCATACTTCATTCCAAAAACAAGTCTTAGAGTTAAGATTGTAATATTGAGTGACAAGTCTTAAGAAGGTTTAAAACATTCATCAAATGTAGAATTTGGAAAAAGGCTTTCCTATTCTCGCACATTTGAAATTTGAAAGTTGTGATGTCTTGGATAAGAGAAAGACCAACTAGGACCAATTTTATGAAATATTTTGTCTTGATAAAGGCTACACTAACTCTTGAATATTTGTTTGTCAAGAAATGTTTATTGACAAGAGAATCTTATATTTCAAGGAGTCAGTGGGAGTCTTAATGGTCTTGAAAGGTTTCAAGAACAAATCAAGAATAAACCTTTTCGATCATCACTAGCACACGAGTAGAGGTTTACAACCTATTGTGTTGACATTAACTTGTTTCTGTGCCGTTCCAATTGAGTTAATTATGCATGTGAGCCTATGAGTTCTCATTTGAATGCATAAAAGGAAAGGACCTTGATCAATGAAAAGTACATTGATAGGAGAGGGTGAGCTGCTTAACTACTTGGAAGACATGGTGGGCAGCCGTGTTACCATAAGGCAAGAAATCAGGATTAAGAAAGTTCGGTCCATATGAGTTTGAATTTGTCGTAAACTTTGGTTGTGACAAATTCACATGGATAGAAACACATACACCATTAAAATCTAAGTGTCATAAGATTCCATCCTTCATGAAAATGACTGTGAGGAAATACTTTCACTAAGAAATATTTTAAGAAGATAGTGATTGTGAAATTGTATTCTCAAATTTGATTATGGTTACGGCATCCCTTTCCATGATTCGAATTGTGAGATTTGGCAATTAGGCTGAACTGTTTAGACACACATATGAGCTATCTAAGACAAAGGTGTATAAGTTTAAGAAGTCTTGATAAAAGATTATCAAAGCATTAGAAACATGAACTTAATAAATTCAATAGGTATTGTTTTTCTGAAAGTTAAGCTGTTTCTGAATACATGTCAAAGCTAGTGGGAGCATAAGAGTTATGTTTATAATAATCATCGTGATAGTGGGAGCATAAATGTTATGATTGTATGATTATTAAGGCAAGTATTGCAAGTTAGCAATATTAATTATAGAAAAACAAGAGTCATACTTTGCAAAGTTGTAAGGATTGAATAGTTGTTTTGCTATAATTAAGGGAGAGAGTATTATGCTTCATTTCAAATCTAAAGGCTTAGGTTGTGGAATGTTAATAAATTTAGTCAAGGATACATAGTGTGTTCTTAAATTTCGATTATGATTACGACATTCCTCTTCATAGTTCAAATTGTGAGAATGTAGCACACAAAATATTATGGCAGAAGATTGATAAAGTATCGAATCTTTATGTAAGACATTATGCATCGTGTCCCACACGCTTCGGGTATAGGATCGATTGCAAATGCTATAATATTTGACCATTCTAAAATTTTCCAAATGTCTAGCGAATTTAGAGGGAAAAGGACAAGAATCGGTTTTGACTAAGATAATTAAACAACTATCAAAGGACAATCCAAAGTTCGCCGAGGATTGGTCGCTTGTGAGTAGTTGGAAGTATAGTATTGGATGGACCATATTGACATTATTATGAATAGAAAAGATTCTATTGAGAATGAGTTGTCATATGGTAAGTATGGAAAGGTTTCCATATTGGGAGTTGGATATTGAGAATCAATGTCTATATTAGAAACTTTTATGCAAAAGGATGTTCAAGGAATGTACCTTGAGTGAGAGACATCACATCTATGGAATTGTATTGTAACAATCACAAATAGAGAACCTTGTAATTTCATTGGCAATAGTCATTGTGACTTTAGTGCAGTGATATTATGAAAGGATCATTGGCAATAGTCATTGTGACTATAATTGGCAAGAATTTGATATTCTTTCACTTGTGGAAAGGATTAGGAGTTGTGAAATGATTATGATTGGAAATGTGTTCATTTGATCTATTTCACAAAGTAAGAATCATAGGTAAACATTGTGTGCATGCTAAGAGCATGGGACAAGTGTTGTAATAATTCAAGTAAGAAGTTGATTACCCGAAACGACGAATAATGAGTAATCGATATGGTGATAAATAAAAGGTGTTTTATTTATACTCAAAGGTTTGAGGCCATATGGGATTAGTATTATTCTTGTGTTTCACTTTGCATGTTTTGACTTCCTGAATAATTTAATTGGTTAAGAACAGTCAAATTATTCGAACGGGCCACAGTCGTTCATATGTTGGAAGTAGGTATGAATGAAGACTGTCGTGAATTGGTGTGTGGATTGTCTAAAAGAGCATTAGACATAAGCAAATGTTTGCTGCAACATTCATGAGTGCTTATGAATATGATTTGAGCATTGCATTAAACCCACGCTCACTTGGATCACTTCATGGATTTTATCACGAGTGATTGGTGAGACGATAACATCTTATATTCTTGAAACCGAGATGTGTGAGTTGTATCTTGCGAGTCAGTTGCACATTGATAATATTTAAACGCACCAGTAACTTGGTGTTATAAAATATATTGTTGTGTGTGATTTGGTGAGTGAGTGCAAGCGAGCATTGAGTCAAAGTTTATCCGTTCCTTTTATTCAAAGTAGGATAAAAGCGATATATGTGGGCCCCTCGGTGATTTAGTGATGGCACCTAAGTGCTTGGCTAAGCCGAGACTAAATTGATGTGTTCAATTGTAGTATGTTGTCAGTCGTCGTAAATCTGAATTCGGGAAACAACACATAGACAAAGAGAATGATTTAGATCCATGTCTCAGTCTATACGATATCTAGTATGGAGGAATATATGATCCCTTATCTAAAGGACACGCGTATCTGATATGATCAGAGTTGACAGCAACTTTGGAAAGCTACGATTGCAGATCAGGATCTGAAATCATACGCAGAATAGTTATTAGACTTATCCAAGTGGGAGACTGTTGGATTAGTGTCTAAGTCCATAGCTATTTTGGTATGTACTTGACCCGATGTTGCATGGTCCTTTTGGGTTGCCTTCACCAAAGAAACTTGATATGATAAATAATGGAAAGAAAGGATTAAATATGATTTATTAATATATTATGAGGATAATATATTAAAGGAGAAATCATATTGTTTAATTAATATTAGTCAAGAATTAATAAGAATTAAGTTTGTGACTAAAAGACATTAATTAAACTAAGGGACTAGAACTGTCAATTGTATGATAGTTGAATATTGAGCTAATGGACTCCATATTAAAGGGGTGGACGAATTCTATGGGGAAACCCATTAGAAATCGTCCAATGCCTTTAAGGAAGGAGGCCATAGGTTGCTTAGGGCTTAAGCATCCAAATTAGGGTTTCCTTGTTAGATAACCCTAATAGCCTCACTATTTAAAGAACCCTTATGCCCCAAAAACGTGGCCAAGCTTCCTTCTAAGGTTTCCACACGTTTTGAGCAGCCTCCTTCTCTTCTCTTCTTCATCCTCTTGCTCTTGGTGTTTGTGAACCATTAGAGGAGTGACATTTGTGACTCTAATCTTTCTAAAGTCAATACAAGAAGGATTTGAGATTGTTATTGCTACATAAAAATCAAGGTATGATCTAAACCCTAATTTATATGTTATATTGTTTATCATATGCTAGATCTAGGGTTTATAGCCTTGGATGAATTGCATGTACAATAGAGAAACCTAGATCCAAGCATTAGGGTTTGTATGAACACATAGGATGTTCTTATGGCTAAAACCCATCATGGCGGACGTGGCCAATGCTTTTCGCACGAGCAGGTGTCCCGAGGGGGACAAGGTCAGGTTGGCGTCCTGTCTTCTGAAGGACATGGCACGAGATTGGAGGGAGGAGGTTGGTCACGCCATCGGGAGTGACGCAGCTTTGGATGCCATGACCTGGGCGGACTTTACCACCAGGTTCAGAGCCGAGTTCGCACCCGTCATTAAGGTGCAACAGTTAGCACGAGAGTTCCAGGATTTGTCCCAGACTACCGAGACAGTGGCGAAGATTACCGCCAAGTTCAAAGAGAG